>NC_060887.1:8400462-8435462 GCF_014805685.1 Silurus meridionalis | reverse complement strand
ATGCACTGCTCATGTGTAGAGTCAGCTAAAGACCTCGACTGTTTAAAGATTTAGATGATTTTCTCTGGACTCAGATGGGTGGGGTTTGGGGGGCAAAGAGGCACTCATTTGTTAAATCTTTGTTAACGAAGGCTTTTGGGTATCGGCTGTGTTTTAGATTTTTGTAAAAGTAGTGTATATAAAAACTTTCATTTGTGTCCAAAACTACATTAAATTTATCTCAGGCTAAACTCACCAGTATAGTTTTGAAATCACCCTCCAGAAAGTTCCTGAAAGGGGTGAGGAAATTAATAGCTGAGCTTTGGATGAACTCTCTTTCGGCGGCTCCGATCTGATTCTCCGTCTCTCCACTCTTCATCAGAGCATTTCCTGCAGAAACACAGGCAGCTTTCTCACTCAACACATCAAACAAACTGCAATTTCGTTATTGCATATTTTATGCGTTCTTTTGTGTTCTGGACCCATGATGTTTTACCTTGCTGTGCACACACATGGACCTGGATGTGATGGAAATAAATACTAAAGATCTTGTGTTAAAGTTAAATACATGCGACTGCAAGACTTATTCCCAGAACTCCAGAATGTTCAGCGCCCAATTTGAGCCTTCTGGCAATGTATTTAATGCACAATTCATGATAATATTTATGTTGGGTAAAATGTCATTCTGAATATAAATATGGATTGCTCGGTCAGAATGAAGAATAGAACTTTAAATCATTGGAATCAGACCAACCAGATCAGGGTTCTGTTTACTGTTTCTCTTCATTTTAAATAATCCTATTTAGAGCTGTGAGTGAAATATGGCTGAGCTGCACATCGCTCAAAGAATAGAAAACAAAAAACATCTACCCAGCTACAATTCTTACTAATCATTTTATAATGAACATTTAGTATGACAGGGAAAAAATAAGCAATAATTATTTTAAGCTGGTTTCCCTGCTGTGTCAGAGAAGATACTAACCGTAGGCTGTGCCAGGTCCAAACTCATTCCCAGAATCGATCATGGATTGCCCCAACATCTCATGGTTATTCAACCGTGTGGGTGCTTTTTTGTCCAATTTCTCGTAAAAAAAATCTTCTATCCGCACATCTGCAACGCAGATAGAAACTCCATTATAAAGGGCAAAAAAAGCAAAACACTCTCCTCAATATTTAAGTATTCTTTACACATTTATAACAATTCATTAGAACACCAGTAATCATGCAGCTCTAATTAGTTTTTATGGTGAAAACCTTCATTAAAATACACTATTTGGACAAAGGATTCTGGACACCTGACCATCAGACACACATGAGGTTTATCTCCAAACTGCATCAATGGAAGGACCCTTTTGCACAGAATTTCATTGTATGCTATAACATTACAATTTTCAGCATGACAATATCCCTGGGTACAATGTGAACTCCATGAAGTTATGGTTTGACAAGGTTAAGTGAAAGAACTTAAGTGAAGCCTTGACCTCAACCCCAATAAACATGAACTGTTATGCTGACTGTCTCTCAGACCTCCTCACTAAACATCAGTGTCATCTACACTTTCATTTAGATCAACAGAAGCGCAATATTCCTGCTGCAGTTACAGTTTATATAGCCTGTGTACAATTAGTCTTTTCATTCAATTTATTTAAGTCACTCAATAGCTACTGTGTGTATGATGTTATTGTCTTGTTTAGAATGAAAGTTAGGCCTGTTTTGATTTCTTACAATGTTAACAATAGTCATATAAAAAATACATTTTTTTGTAGAAAATGCACTCCAATATATTTCTATATTGTAAAAATTGTATAAAAACTCTTAATTCTATAAGCTTGGTAAAGTAATACCAATACAAAAAAGCGAAACTGTACAAATACAATACAAATAAAAATGAATTGCATTGAACTGAATAACCAGTAAAATATCCCCATAGTTTGCAAGCATTCCAAGTTTATATCCCTTTGTATAAGCTATTACATTTACTGCTCCCTCTGTCTCATCACTGGCTGATGAATCATTCATATCTGTTGCCCACTACATTCAGTAATCATTATTTTTGCTCTATCTACTAAACAGCACAGAGTGTATGTGTGTGTGTGTGTGTGTGTGTGTGTGTGTGTGTGTGTGTGTGTGTGTGTGTGTATGCATTCCAAAAGACATGAGCTGTTCGATCTCACTTGGATTTGGCTGCAGTAGCACTTCTGTTTGCTTTAGTATCTTCTCTGTCCAGTGTTTGGTGCATTCAGCTCTGGTGAGAAGGTTTTCCAAATGTGCATCCAACTCAGTTTTCTCAGCTTGGCCCAGCTTTTCCTCTGTAAACTAGTAAAGAAAATCACACAATGAAACATGCAGAGAATTTTAGCCTCTCTGTGCTTCTTGCTGGTATATAATTCATCACAAAACCATCAGTAGAACAACAGCATTGAAGATTTGTATTAATATATTATATTGCACAAGATCTACAAGGTTGTCAGCATTTATGAGTGAGTTATCTATATAAAATGTGAAAACTGAGTGTAATTAAAGTGGCTTTCTTTAAAGTGTAGCATTGTTTTAGCACTTGAAATAAAAAACTACAAACAACAACAAAATAAACTGCTAAGTAAAAATATTTTAGTAAAGCACAAATAATTTAAAACTGGGTGTGCATGTGTGTGGAATTGCTCAATGGGTCAGCTGCCATTAGCACAGTGTGTGTGTGTGTGTGTGTGTGTGTGTGTGTGTGTGTGTGTGTGTTCAAAGCAACTAACAATTATCTAAAACTTATAATTGAGCAGTTAAGGATTAAGAGCCTTGTTTAAAGGCCCAGTCAGAAGCAGCAGAGTGGTGCTGCTGGGATTACTGTATATTTATTACTTTTATAGTGTACTTTTTCACGTGTTTAAAGAATTTCATAAAAATTATTAAAGTATGTAATAAAAGCAACATCAAATGTAATGAGGATGCATTACATACTAAAAAATGCATACTAAAAGAAATGCATACTAAAACATTTCTACTAGTTAAATTAGTCAGATTTACATACGGAATCAGTGAGTGTGAGCACAAATACTGCTTTCATCTTCATCCTGAGACACATTCAGGATGCATTCACCTGAAATGTTTTGCTGCCACCTATTGGAACATATATGTATGTGCATGTGTGTAGAGGCAACCAAAACCCAAATGATTCACTTTGTGTCCTGCATTAAAATAAAAGATTGCTGTTGTTATATAAACTTTCCCCGGAGAGTAGAGTCAGTAGATCCATATGATTCATTTCTTTTTGTCTCGTTTGCTCTTTTTCAGTCTACAGTGCAACAGTTTATGATTTCTTTTTGTGTTTATAACATTTTGGTTTCTTCTTCACTTTTATTTCCCTGTACTCCTGGAACGGATTGAACAATCTGTGTGTGCATTTTTAACATCAGTAAATATACCCTGTGTGTGTGAGATCCCCATGACTGGATTTTATTAAGAGCCTGATCAGAACATATGATTACTTTTCCAGATTTCTAGCTTTCCGCCCACGGCAGACATTTCCGCTGTGTAGACTAAAGGACTATCTGACCACTCATTCTTTCGTATGCAGCCTTGATCTAATTGCTATAAATAATCATATCTACTTTATAGAGGATAAACTCATTGACACTAAATGTATAGGCACTAACACAAATTAAAATGTTATAACCTCATTATCTCTGTAAAGCTGCATTGCCACATTGTCTATTGTTAAAGATGCCGTACAACTACAATTGAATTGGGTTTGAAATGTATTGAATTAAACGTCACTTATTTTCTGTGGGATTGTCAAATCCACATTTTGCAGTCATGGTGGGGTTAAAGTTTGACCTTTACTTTGTTGCAGACCAATTTCATCTGCCATCTTTTCTCACCAACATTTCAATGCCAACTATCAACTCACCACACTGCAGCAGCCAGCGGTTTCTGCTTCCTTTATATATATATATATATATATATATATATATATATATATATATATATATATATATATATATATATATATATATATATATATATATTGCATTAAACAATGCAATGTAGATCTGTTTTAAATGCTTTTGGCTCCAGACCACATTCATATCAGGCTGTTTTTGTCATGTGATCACATTACATTTAATATTTACACTGAATATATTTTTATATTAAATATAATATTATATATATAATCAGTTCAGTGAAGTGTAAAGAAGTAAGTGTTACATTTAAGAAGGCAACACTTTCTTCTTCACACACATAAATCAATGCTTTGTTGCTCCAGCTGTACTCTAGCAGGTTATAGCAGTGTACCTCTGAATATTGGTATTGATATTGATTTTTGTATTGTCTTGTTTGTACTTCTAAAAGAACATTCATGCACCTGTACATATAGAAATGTACCTTTGTGTCCTGGTATGGTTTAGAATTACATCCTGATCATACATCCTGCTTGCAGAACATCAGTGAAATACTCTGGAAAATATCAGGATGTAATTTTAAACCATACCAGGACACAAAGGTACACTGAAAACAATCGCTGTCAAAAAATAAATGTTGTTTTATCATTACAGTAAAATCTCCTATACAGCATTCTGAGTAATTTTGGTGTTTTTGAGAAAGTATAAATAGCATACAGTATACTGTAAATCACACACTACATTCACTCTGCCCTACATTAGTTTACTAGTAACGGTGCACAAAATTCACGGCTCGGAACGTACATCGTTTTTAAGTCGCGGTTTGGTTCAATTTCGCTACAGTTAGGGGGAAGAAATGCAAAACATAAAATTGTTTGTCGTTCTTTTATTAATGCAGTTTATTATTATTATTATTATTATTATTATTATTAACATTTGTGATCAACATAAACAGTTTACATTTTGAAAACAATTTTAAATAAAAAGCCTGCTTGGTAAATAATATATAAAATAATATTGTATAATATTCTGTACAAATAAAATAGAACAAATCAAATTAATTATATTAATTTAATTTAATTGGCACAAAATAAATTGATTAATATAATATATATAAATATACAATTAATTATTTAATTAATACAATTTAAATAAAGGGAAACATTAGTTTGTGTGTGTGTGTGCGTATGTTTTATATTTAATATTTAATTTTCTAAATATATGATCTACTTAACTACTTTACTTAATTCAGCAAACTTCATTCCATCCTTTATTCATTCACTCCCTCGAAATGCAGAATTGTCAGGATTTTCTCTTTTAAAGAGAAATTCTTGAAGCTGGACATAAAACATTCTCACACGTTCACTCAGGTTTGTTGATAGTTGTGTGGTGGCGTCTCTTATCCCAGAGATCCCTCATGTCTGTGTTACCTTCTGGCTCCTTTTTAGTTATGCTGCCGTAGCGAGTCTTGCCGGAGTCGCCAACTACACAGTGTTTTTAACTTTTATACAATAAGGATACTTAATAATCCATATCTTTCTCTCCCTGTCACCACTCTCTCTCTCTCTCTCTCTCTCTCTCTCTCTTTATCTCTCGGTTAAGTTAAAAATGCTCCTGAGGTAAAAGTGACCAGTGTTCCTGCCCCTCTCCTCTCCTCTCCTCTCCTCCGATCTGCCCGCTTCGTACCGGCCTGCCTCTAGATGAGGTTCTCTTTAATTGGAAGTCACTCTGTGCAGCTGAGGATGTTTCACATCAATGGCCTGGAGATCCATGAAATCAACATTGTTTATCTGTAATAAATGGACAGTCAGTGTAACCCAGATGAGGATGAGGTTCCCTCTCTAGTCTGGTTTCTCTCCTTATGCCATATCAGAGTTTTTCCTTGCCACAGTCACCACCGGCTCACTCATCAGGGACGAATAGCACCACATTATTTGTGTAAAGCTGCTTTGAGACAATGGCGATTGTCCAAATGTCAAAGCGCTATACAAATAACAATGAATTGAAAATTGTATTGAAAATGTTAAAGAATTGCCTCTAGACACTTCCTGGTTAGAATCTTTAGCGTTTTGATGCAAAACAAATCTTATTTTCAGTATGGAGTGAGTATCCACAGTGACACTGCGCTAACTCTAGTTTCTTTTATATAACACTGACATTGCTGTGTATGTTTTCAAATTTAATAATAAAGTGGAACCCGGTTATCTCACCCTCGGTTACCTTGACAACCCTATTAAGTCGATGTTTTTGAAGTGGAACCGCCAAATTCTCGCTTTGTCTAAGCATTTTTTATCGGTTATGTCGACTTTTTTTATGTCGCCGAACCCTAATATCTCAAGAGAGCAGCCGTTGAGAGAGTGCCGGTGGAAAGGCACGTACCGGGATACGCATGCGCGATAACAACGACCGCTGTGAACCAACATATACCAACAATAACGGACAGTGAGAGTGTGGAAGTTTAAATAGGAGCTGGTGATGATCATAAACGAGCACCATATGTGCGCGAAAGCGGCCGAGAAAGCACCTGACACGCTGAAGGGGGCCGAAGGGGGCGTGGCAGGTGGATTCCTGACAGAGAAACATGTACTGTATGTATTTTTATAGCATGCCTTCATCAAACAAATCGTGGCAACGCTGTTGTGTAAAAAACCCTTCAAAAACACGTGCATGCACATTCTCATTTATTAACGCACATCATGCACATAAAGAAATTTCATGCACGTTAATGTATTGCCGCCATTTTGATTTTCGTTTATCTCGATCATCGGTTACCTCGATGCTTTTTGCCGACCACCTAGGACATCAACATAACCGGGTTCCACTGTAATAATAATTTTACTCGGAACTCGGATTTTAATTATGTTCCGCAGGTAAAAAGGATTGTATCCCGAACCGAAAGCCTTGTACTGAAACATTTCGGTCCGTTACACCCTAATTGCAGTCCCCTTGACAGAATGAATAAAAATAAAAGAGTGAATTCAGACACTGATAAACACTGCTGTTAACCAGCAGAATCACTGAAGGAAAAACAAGAAACTAAACTACAACTCATTTACAGCCACAGATTTAAACAAAATCAACTGAATTAAAACAGGAAGATTAAACATCTCCAAAAACATCATTACCAGCTTCACTTATTACAGTCTGACTTTATTTCTGTTTCTACTAAACATTATCAGAGATTTAACAGGGTTTATATTTTATAATAAATGTGTTTAGTGACCTCAACATTTTGGAGATTGCAGTGATTGCTTTAGTTGGGCTCGTGACCCTTCAGTCTTTAACATCAGACTGTTTTAATTGTGTTTGTAAAGCACCCTTTTTATCACAAGAACGTATATGTATAATTAGGTGTTTTGATTAACTATTAATGGTGATGTAGTGATATAGTCATTATAATAGTTTTGATTAACTATTGATGGTGATATTGTCATTATCATAAATGACTATTTACTGATCTCAATGTTTAATTATTCATTTTATGTCCTTTCTAATTAATTTTCTTTTGTTAATAATAGCAATATTAGCAATATAGAAAACTTTTAGGTCCTTAAGACTATTAGGAAAGATTTTAAAAACATATAATGCACAAAACCTTTAGTGCTGCAGCACTATTTACGCACCACAGACGTAGGCTAGTTTAGGAAGCTAACGAGTAGAAAGCAACAAGAAGGATGAGACAGAGGGAGTCAGTGATGTAAACATGACTGAGAACAGAAGCATTCCTGATCACCTGATCATCATCATCATCATCATCTTTGCTCTGCTTGTGTTCTATATGGTGGCTGTTCAGCCAAAATACATTCATTAAAGAACAACACGTGAAATTCTTTTATATTAATGTTAGTATGATGTGAGGTTCAGTTCCCAGCATGACACTAAAACAGGAAGTAGTAAAGACTACTTTTTACTTAAGTACATGTCAGAAGCCAAAATGCTTTGCTTTAACCAAAATCTATTAAACCATGGGTATCTGTACTTCTATTTGGATGGAGGATGTGTGGACGTTACCGTCGCTGCAATTTGCACGTACCAAGAATCAGCATGTGAAACTCAACAGTGGCGACTTTCAACAAACAAACTTTCATGCCTCAAAGCATGCTGGGTGCCAGATTAGTACAAAACTCCCAGCATGCACTGCAGCATGAATAAATTATGCAGCTAAATGTTCTTACTATTCTCTTAATTTGTTTTTATTTTGGTGTTGTTTGGTTTGTTGTGACTTTTCAGTTCATCTGTTTTTTATTTCCTGTCTTGAGACTCAAACACTGATTGTTGTTGGTGTGTGTGTGTGTGTGTGTGTGTGTGTGTGTGTGTGTGTGTGTTG
This sequence comes from Silurus meridionalis, assembly GCF_014805685.1. Taxonomy (NCBI): domain Eukaryota; kingdom Metazoa; phylum Chordata; class Actinopteri; order Siluriformes; family Siluridae; genus Silurus; species Silurus meridionalis. The sequence goes on along the minus strand of NC_060887.1, from coordinate 8,427,263 downwards.
AAATTCTGCCACAGTTCGAGCTTTATATTGTGCGTGATGTATGTAGGATTATTTCACAGTTATGTTCTGTATTATCAGTGGTGCAATTGAAGATTATAAGTAATAAATTACACTCTTAAAAAAGAGATTAAATATGGAGTGAAATCAGTAAATATATTTAGCTCATGATGGGTTTGACAGCACAAACACATAACCAACAGCCCCTGAGTATAGTTCCTTCTGGCTTTTCTTGGTATTAAAGATGTGCTTATAATATTAGTAAAAACAAATAATTAAAGCAACCAAAAAAACCTACATTTTAAATGTCACGGTTCAAAAACTCAACTACAGAAAACACTGATCTCCATTACGGTGACATATGAAAGTACAGTCAGCACAGTCAGTTAGTAAGTGAATAAGTAAAGCTGGTAAAGCCTTTTTTTGGGTTGTTTGATCATCCTCGGCTGAGATGAGCCGATTTAATGTGCTTTCTTTTTAGTTGATTTAGTTAGTTAAATGTGCGAAATGAATTGTAACAGTAACATACTGTGCATTTAATTTGCGAAAGCAAACTGTAATAAAACAGTAGATCAGTGCTGATCGTCCTTCTATAAAAAAAACTTCTTTCGGCTTCTCCCTATAGGGGTCGCCACAGCGGATCATCCGCATGTTTGATTTGGCACATGTTTTTACGCTGGATGTTCTTCCTAACGCAACCCTCCCCATTTATCTGGGCTTGGGACCGGCACTAAAAGTGGCTGGGGTTGGTTCCCTGACCGGGGATAAAACCCGGGCCGCAGCGGTGAGAGCGCCGCATCCTAACTACTAGACCACCAGGGACCCTTAAATCTCTGGTTGTTACATTTCTGTTTTCCTGTTTTTGTATTTCTGTGTTTTCCATTTTTTATTCCTTTACTGACATCTTAAGTCTCATACATGCAAATAAAATCAGCAAACAGGTATCCTGACATGCTCTTGCCTGCGAAACATCATTATTTACAGTAGCTCCACTAGCTTTTTTTTTGCCTTAACAAAAAGTTATGATAAAATACTTAATGCATTAACAGTGAAAGAAAGGGATCATTAGCTCAGTGTATAAGATGTTGGACTTCTGACCAGAAAGTTGTTCTCACTGCTGGGCCACTGAGCAGCTCGGCCCTCAACTCTCATGTGCATGAATGAGATAATTGTAAGTTGTTCACTATCAAAGTCTCAGCGAAATGCCATAAATAAAAATCATATGTGCAAATGTGCATTTATATATTTTATATACTAAACGTATTAAACTTTCAAATGATTAACTTTACTTCTCTTGGTAGTTTTATTATTCCAGCTGGCTCACACACACGGTGGTTAAAGTCCTAGCTCATACTGTTTTCCTTTCTGGCTGCCTAAATAACTGCATGCTACCCAGCTCGAATATCCCAGCGCAGGGTCCCAGTGCAGAGTCAGCCATGCTACAGCACCAAGGGGCAGGTAGGGGTTAGGAGACTTGCTCAAGGACCCAAGAGTGGCAGCTTGGCAGTGTTGGAGCTTGACCTTACGATCAGTAACCCAGAGCCTTAAGCACTGAACCACCTCTTCCCTAGTGGAAGAGTTATACTGTAAGAAACAAAATAAAAGACGTATTTACAGGATTTAGCTAAATATAGTCAATATAAAGCCCTGCTATCTCTCTCTCTCTCTCTCTCTCTCTCTCTCTCTCTTTGTGTAAGCGAGCGAGCGAGCGAGAGAGAGAGAGAGAGAGAGAGAGAGTGGGCACTTCCGTAAAAATGGCTGACTATCTGTCTGATGTAAGGGTGACGGACTGAAGCCCTGGGGAAAACCCAGGCCCGGGGGGAAAACCAGCCCCGAGCTCCACGCCACCGGGACACGGCGCTCTATACCGCGCTCACATGCTACAGGATGTTCGGTGTTGCCCATCAATCGGATCGTCCGAATCGACTCACTCACTACCGCAACTCGACTCTTTGTATTCCGAAACGCATCGTTGTCATCGTAGGGTGAAAAGGAGTCATTTAAAAGATCCGAGTCAATCATAAACGACACATCACCGACTCCCAGAGCTCCAATGCAGCGGATGTGCTGGACTTTTAATGTCCAAACTTGCAAGAAAACGTGTCACATTCTCGTCCAAATACTACCAACAATTTATTATAACCATTATTACTGAGATATATCCATCTATATATACACTGCATATTGTTTGTGCTGCACGATGGATTCAAGGCCATTATGAGTCATTTTTCCGTGAAATCTGAGTCCTTTAGTGCACCATGTTCCTACGCAGGATTTTTTTTGTTTCACAGACAGGAGCATGTGTGTGAAAAATCATATCACTATTATATATTATATGGTTTAGTTGTTCACTTAGTTACTTTATATATAATGAAAACGTAAATCAACTCCTCATCACCAGAACCAGTGCTTAAGTTATCAACGCATAGAATAAAACTGATACTGAAACAAGTTCGGGAAATTGCCGGAAGTGGTATTTTTTTAATAAAACACTCTGCATGCCCTAAAAGTCAATAAAATGTAAGTAAAATAAACAAAAAAACCCCCACAATTTTTAAAAGTTTGTATTATAAACACACGTTTTATTCTTTCTGTGCGGCCCGCTAACAAATGATCTATGGCCCGGTTCCGGCCCGTTCCTCAGTGAAAGAACCGAATAAAAATGATTAAGGCTAAACTCGTGACCCGGGCAGGGGTTATACCGGTGTGTAGCAGCGCTCGAACCGAGTCAGTGCACACACTGATACCGCTGTGTAGTGTTATTACGGTCTGGACGGTATTCGCGAGCTGGCTAACGGGCTAACCGCGCCCCTCCCAGCCTCCACGCCGCGAGTGGACACTCGCCATCACAGGAGTGTGTGTGTGTGTGTGTGTACCTGCACCGCCCGGCTCAGGAACGTCCCCGCATCCGCTGCCAGTCTCTTCACATTAAACTCCATGATGTCTTGCGGAAATCTAAACTACAGACTGCGCGCGCGCGCGTGTATGTGTTTGTTTTTGTGTGTGTGTGTGTGAGGAACTGACAAAGCACACCCACATAACTATCAGCTGTCGCCCAACATCTCAGCGCCGACTGTGGAAACAAGCTCCTCCTCTTAGACTTACACACACACACTTTTTCTCTCTCAGGCAATGTCAAACGGGAAAAACTGTAGACATCCTTACAGTGAATCTTTTTGTTTTGAGGGTTTGTGTTTTACAGAAAATTATAGCGTTCCTATAGAGTTCTTATAGAGGTTTTATAAACTTCCTAAATAATTTCTATGGAGTTACCATATAGTTCTTATAGAGGTCCCATAGAGTTCTTATAGAGGTCCCATAGAGTTCTTATAGAGGTACCATAGAGTTCTTATAGAGTTACTATAGAGTTCTTATAGAGGTACCATAGAGTGCTTATAGAGTTACTATATAGTTCTTATAGAGGTACCATAGAGTTTTTATAGAGGTCCTATAGAGTTCTTATAGAGGTACCATAGAGTTCTTATAGAGGTACCATAGAGTGCTTATACAGTTACTATATAGTTCTTATAGAGGTACCATAGAGTGCTTATAGAGTTACTATATAGTTCTTATAGAGGTACCATAGAGTGCTTATAGAGTTACTATATAGTTCTTATAGAGGTACCATAGAGTTCTTATAGGGGTCCCATAGAGTTCTTATAGAGGTACCATAGAGTGCTTATAGAGTTACTATAGAGTTCTTATAGAGGTACCATAGAGTTCTTATAAAGGTACCATAGAGTTCTTATAGAGGTCCCATTGAGTTCTTATAGAGGTCCCATAGAGTTCTTATAGAGGTACCATAGAGTGCTTATAGAGTTACTATAGAGTTCTTATAGAGGTACCATAGAGTTCTTATAGAGTTACTATAGAGTTCTTATAGAGGTACCATAGAGTTCTTATAGAGTTACCATAGAGTTCTTATAGCGGTCCCATAGAGTTCTTATAGAGGTACCATAGAGTGCTTATAGAGTTACTATAGAGTTCTTATAGAGGTACCATAGAGTTCTTATAGATTTACCATAGAGTTCTTCTAGCGGTCCCATAGAGTTCTTATAGAGGTACCATAGAGTGCTTATAGAGTTACTATAGAGTTCTTATAGAGGTACCATAGAGTTCTTATAGAGTTACCATAGAGTTCTTATAGAGGTACCATAGAGTTCTTATAGAGTTACAGTGGAACCTCGAGCTCATGACCTCAGCTCACGACCTCGTCATTTCTAAACAAGGTTTATCTTTAAAACACACTTCAGCATACTATATGAAGTGAGTACCCATTACTGTATTTTCTGTACTTCTCTACTGCATACTTTACTGTACCTGTACTTTATTTTTTTTTTATTAAGCATTGTAATTGCTGTTAATTTACATAAAGTATTGTTAAATAGTCTAATAATTAAGTTTTATGGAGTGAAATAGTGTTATTTACTCATTTAAATCGATTTCGTATAGTGTTCTTTGGGTTTTTACTGGGTTGGAAGGGGCGTATCAAAGGTCGCGAAAATTGAACTCATGACCGGTCTTGGTCCCTAACCCTCGCGAGCTCCGAGGTTCCACTGTACTATAGAGTTCTTATAGAGGTACCATAGAGTTCTTATAGAGGTACCATAGAGTGCTTATAGAGTTACTATAGAGTTCTTATAGAGGTACCATAGAGTTCTTATAGATTTACCATAGAGTTCTTCTAGCGGTCCCATAGAGTTCTTATAGAGGTACCATAGAGTGCTTATAGAGTTACTATAGAGTTCTTATAGAGGTACCATAGAGTTCTTATAGAGTTACCATAGAGTTCTTATAGAGGTACCATAGAGTTCTTATAGAGTTACAGTGGAACCTCGGAGCTCGCGGCCTCAGCGCTCACGACCTCGTCATTTCTAAACAAGGTTTATCTTTAAAACACACTTCAGCATACTATATGAAGTGAGTACCCATTACTGTATTTTCTGTACTTCTCTACTGCATACTTTACTGTACCTGTACTTTATTTTTTTTTTATTAAGCATTGTAATTGCTGTTAATTTACATAAAGTATTGTTAAATAGTCTAATAATTAAGTTTTATGGAGTGAAATAGTGTTATTTACTCATTTAAATCGATTTCGTATAGTGTTCTTTGGGTTTTTACTGGGTTGGAAGGGGCGTATCAAAAGGTCGCGAAAATTCGGAACTCGCGACCGGTCTTGGTCCCTAACCCTCGCGAGCTCCGAGGTTCCACTGTACTATAGAGTTCTTATAGAGGTACCATAGAGTTCTTATAGAGGTACCATAGAGTTCTTATAGAGGTACCATAGAGTGCTTATAGAGGTACCATAGAGTGCTTATAGAGGTACCAAATCTGATTGGTTAAAGAAACAGAGCTATTTCTTAAGGAGACTATGGTAAAAAGGCCAGCGATACTGAATTTGAAGGCCCTGGGCAGATTAGATTGACAAGGCAGCACATAGAGGCTGAAATCTGATCTCATTGACTATCTGTGGTTAAAGGCCAGCGTGGATATGTGGCTGATTCAAGTATGCACACTTGCAGTCGATTTGTGATTTATAAAGGGAACATTGCTTACAGGTGTGCGTACACACGATTTTATAAATCTGAATATTTTGGGCGTACGTGCACATTTAGACCACCACATTTAGACAGTTTTATAAATGAGACTCATGCTGATACTGTTGTGTACGCACGACTGGCGTCGGAACTAACCAGTGAGTGTTAGTTTCACACGGACCGGATTCTTGTAGCACATCGTGTATCTGCTGATGCCGAGCTGTAGACGTGTTCATTCAGAGTGGCTGCTGGTTTATAAGTTCTGGATTTCTGGTCAGTTTTGATTGAGTTCCACTGAGTGGTGTTTAACTGTAGGAGTGATGGCCACCGTCGAAGAGCTGAAGCTCCGAATTCGTGAATTAGAAAACGAGCTAATAAAATGCAAACAGCAGCGAAGTCAAGACTCTGTTCCGAATTCCGTGTTCAGACCGAGGATTGAAAAAATGAGCGCCGAAGTGGTAGATTCCAACCCATACAGGTAGGAGGACTTTAATACGAATGATAACATAGTGACAGATAATCCGGATAAACTGTCACTTCGTATTCTCACCGCACCATATGCTACTTCACCAATGGCTCATCTAATGCTTGTTTTCTCGCAGCCGGCTAATGGCTTTGAAACGCATGGGGATCGTTGAAGACTATGAGGTAATGCACGTGTTCTCTGGTTTATATAAAGTCAAAAAGTGTGTGTATGGTGTCTGATTGTGTTGACGTGTGTTTGTGTATAGAAAATCCGCTCGTTTGCTGTGGCCGTGGTGGGAGTGGGAGGGGTGGGCAGCGTCACTGCAGAGATGCTCACCAGATGTGGCATTGGTAAGGTAATGCAACCTTCTCATTATATTACAGTACATTCGCTCAACGAGCTTTTTAGATTTACACTACACTGTCTAGGAGAGATCTACCTTCTGCAGCTTTCCTATTCTACTGGATTCAGACGCAGTGACTGAAGAAGCAACTGAAGCCTCCTGAACTAACCACACTACTTCACCAGAGAAAGCGCAGCATCATGCTGGGTCACAACTCTACCCAGATACACTGTGGTGTTTAAATGATGCCCGTTCATTATTACACCATCAGTCTGAACTGTTGACACAAGTCAGGTTCATGCATTTGATACACATTCAGACCGTACATTTACACGTACAGTTACATTTATTTATTTGTCAGACCTTTTTCTTCATAGTTGAGGAACACAACACACACTTTAAGTTGTTTCTTGAAGATTGTGAGCTGTTCTACTATTCATAACAAAGGTCTGATTTCTGTTCAGCTCTTTTGATCTGTCCAGTTTTGGTGACCATGTGGCAGACCTGAGTAGAACCCAAGTGATCTTTTGTCAAGTCAAGAAGCTTTTATTGTTATTTCAACCATATATAGCTGATGCAGTACACAGTGAAATGAAACAGCATTCCTCCAGAACCCTGACAACAACAATCACAGAAAACAGACAACACAGGGCTGAGGACTAGTAAGTGTCCTCGCCACATAAAGTGCATGTGTGCAACCTGGTGCAAACAGTGCAAGACAACACAAGACAGTGCAAAGACAAATACACAAAACACAGAATACAAAATAGCTCTGCCAGTAAACCTGTTGTAAAGACACATAGTCAAGTCATAGTCAAGTGAACAGTAGCAAAAATATAAACAAAATGTGCAAAGAGCAAATAGCAGCAGTCCAGAATAGATGTGCAAAAATGACATGTAAACAGTTTATGGTAATAAAGTGATGTAATGTAAGTGGTACTGAAGAGATGAAGACATTTTGCTGTGAAACTCTGGTATATCCTAACAGAGAACTACCTGTGAGATGTTTACCACTCAGAGGACCACTGCTGGCTGTATATTTTCACTCAACAGTTATTGCCGCAGCTTTGACACTGATCTGTTGATTAGTTGTGTACAGCAACAAATGAACTGTAGTAACTGATCGAGTGTCTACTATGGATGTGCATCTCCATAACATAGGCATCTCCTCTAAGCTGAAGATAAAAATAAAATAATAAAGTTTTGTGTCGATGCACTGATGCTAATCGGTGAATCTTGCATCATATTTTATTGTCTATAGACTGCACTGAGGTTTTCATAATAAAATGACCAATGAAATAATTGTATAAAATAGAAATTGAATATATTGAGTGCTTTATTGTTTGTTTGTGTGCGTGTGTGTGTGTGTGTTTTTCTGCTGTAGTTGTTGTTGTTTGACTATGACAAAGTAGAGCTGGCCAACATGAACCGCCTCTTCTTCCAGCCACATCAGGCAGGACTCAGCAAAGTGGAGGCAGCAGAGCACACACTGAGGTGAGGGACATACAAAATAGCTGTGTGTGTAGGCTGTGTAGCTTTTAATTTAATAATCCTATCACATGACTCATCCCGCAGGAACATCAATCCAGATGTTACGTTTGAGACTCACAATTACAACATTACCACTGTTGATAACTTTACACATTTCATGGAGCGTATCAGGTGAGTGTGTCCTGGTCCACTGGCCATAGTGGTGTTTGGCTTTTAAGTAAAAAAAATTATTACCATTATTTTTTTTAATGTATTGCTTACGTTTGCTTGTTATATATGTGTGTGTGTGTGTGTGTTTCAGTAATGGTGGACTTCAAGAGGGAAAGTCTGTGGATTTGGTGTTGAGTTGTGTGGATAACTTTGAGGCTCGAATGGCCATTAACACTGTGAGTATTTTATATTATTTCATTTTTACAAGACACATTTTTTGTGTTTACATGCAAGTAACACAACAGTAACTAACTTCCATTCAATTCAGTTTTATTTGTATAGCGCTTTTAACAGTGGACAGTGTCCTGAAGCAGCTTTACAGAGATAAAGAGGTTCTAAAATATGATTTCATTAGTTTCGTGACAAAGTTTATCCCTAATGAGAGAGTCAGTGAAAAAACCTCCTGAGATGGTATGTGGAAGAAACTTAGGTAAGTCTTGAACCCAAAGATTTCTTCAGCGTTGTTTGAACGTGGATGAAGTCTGATGGTTTAGTTCTGTGCTTATCCAGAACCAGCTGCATTCTCCCTGCTGCCTACTTCCATAAAAAAAAATGTTACATTTTTACATTTGCATTTATGCCATTTGGGAGACGCCCTTATCCAGAGCGACTCACGTTTATTTAATTCATACTGAATAGCTGTGCAGTTTAGGGCTTTACTCAGGTGCCCAGAAGTGGATGCTTGGTGTGGCTGGGATTTTGAACTCACAACCTTTGGATCCCAAATCGAATACCTTAACCATTAACTTCTTCATGTAAAATGAGGCATTTCAAGAGAAAACGATTCTTTTTTTCACTGTTGTGAAAGATGGTGTATTTTCTGCTGTAAAATACAGAATAGAGACACAATATAAATTGTATAAATGTTTTTAATTGTGGCTGTGGAGATTTCGCCATTTAGCTACAAGTATGAGTTCAGGTTCTCTTGCCTTCATGGAGCATGCTTTGTGCACAGGGGCATTGTCATTCTGGATCCAACACATTTGTCAACATTGTTTCTTCTAGGAGTTGGTAAAATTTATTAAATTTAAGTCCATAGAACTTCCAGCGGAGTTGGTAAAATTGATTAAATTTAAGTCCATAGAACTTCCAGCTGTCTGGTACAAAGCCGGTTTTAACCACTGGTTTAGGGAAGATGCGCTTAATGCAGTAATCCTGTAATTTCACAGAATCTAGGTGCCTTTCCCAAACTACCGTGTGATTTCTCTCTGTCTAGGCTTGTAATGAGTTGGGTCAGACATGGATGGAGTCTGGAGTGAGTGAGAATGCTGTGTCCGGACACATACAACTCATCGTTCCTGGGGAAACGGCATGCTTTGCTGTAGGTGCACTGATCATTTACATGTTTGTTGTAATCCCCTCGACCTGAGTTCCTGATGAGAAGACTGTTTTTATGTTGTCAATAATATTGAAATATAAAATGCCTCCTTGGACCTGGAGACATTGACCTTTCTTATATGGAGTTGCTTTTGTTGACAGTGTGCTCCTCCACTGGTAGTGGCAGCGAACATCGATGAGAAGACTCTAAAGAGGGATGGCGTGTGTGCTGCCAGTCTACCCACCACCATGGGTGTCGTTGCCGGGATCCTTGTGCAGAATGTGCTAAAGTAAGAGCCAGTCCCAGATCAGGGTTGGGTGCATCATACAGGGTTCCCTTGTGTACATATGAAAACCTGGAAAATTGTTGAATAAGTTTCCAGTTATGGAAAACACATGTGGACATAATCTGAAAGGCCCCTTACTTACAGTCTTGTATTTATAATATAAAGTAAACTATAGTCCTTCAGGACAGCAGTAAGCGATTATGTTTACTGTTTAATCCTGTTTATTATCAATGTTTAAGGAAAGATGGTGGATTTTGCATTTGAGGACATTTTGAATGCACTGCTTTTGGAAAATCTAGGGATGAACAGCATTAGAAACAAGCTAAATGGAAGTTGTAAAATAGCAAGAATATTATATGGCAAGCACTTTATTCAATATTAAAATTCCTATATATTCTTAGGAAAAGAAAACCTTCTTTGAATTCTATGGTTTTACATATCAGGACATGATAAAAATCACCTGGTTCTTATCGGGTCTTGGAATTTGGTTAATACATTAACAGATAAACAAAAACACATGATATATTACACTCATTCTGACCGGATGATTTTTGTTGTGGGTGTTGATGAGGTGTACTTTCTTTGGGGTTGTAACAGTACATGTATTCGTATCAACATTTTTCGGTGCAGGGCTTTCGGTTCAGTACACGTGTACCAAATGCAATCCTTTTACATGCTGAACATCTGCACATTAGAACAGGAACAGGAACGTATGAAGTGGTGAACCGCAAGTTTGTTTAGTCACTGCCTTACACTTTGAGCTCATTAAAAAAAAGTATTATTCTTAAAAACCATCCACAACGATGCCAAGAATATAAAAGAGAATCTAGAGTGCAGTGTCACTGTGGCTACTCATTACTACCAGCTAGTGGCTAGCGGCTAAAAGGAGAAAATCCTAATTATTTACAATTATTTTTTATAAAATATTATTATAATAAATTATTTAACCAAGCAGGCTTTTTATTTCAAATTGCTTTAAAATGTAAAAACTGTTTAAATGTTTTGAACCGGAATTGAAATAGAAATTGAACCGACTCGCGACTTACAAACCGAGGAACATAACAAACTGTGAATTTTGTGTACCGTTACACCCCTAATATACATGCATGCAAACACTGCCTGGTCAAAATAAAGCTATCACATGGATTTAGCAAATAAGTAAAAGCATTGCATGTCTGCTGAACATCTCTTTCCACATTAATTCCCCTCTTGCTGTTCCTTAATCCCTCCGAAAGGATTGGGGATTTGTGTTCCGTGAAATCAAGCACTAATATCAGGCGCTGAGGCTTAAAGTTTAGTTGGTGTTACAGGTTACAAGCTATAAAGTGACAAACAAACAGGAGAGATGTGCAATCTTGGTCACAGAGATTTTTGTAAATATATATTATTCTAGACATGCAGATGAAGATGCATTTGTATGTTATGACTAATTCAATAATACAAACTGTCATTCAGTGCAATTGTTTAAGCAATTATATATGGTTGTAGGTATCTGCTCGGGTTTGGAACAGTGAGCTATTACCTGGGCTATAACGCCATGCAGGACTTTTTCCCTACTATGATCATGAAAGCCAATCCACAGTGTGATGACAGACACTGCCGGGGACAACAGGGGGAGTACGCAGTGAGTTCTTCCTTCACACCATCACTGCATGACTGTGTCAGCTTTTTAGGATTTTGCACATTTTATTAAACAAAATACTCATCAGAGCTGACACACAAACACACACACACACACACACACACACACACACACACACACACACACACACACACTCTCACGAAACATGATGTGCTTCTGAATTAAGTATCTTGAACCTAATCTCAACTCCAATGATGTTCTTGAAACAGAAAAGGGAAGCTGCACGTCCGAAACAGGAAGTAGTGGAAGAGAAAGAAGAAGAAGTAGTGCATGAGGAAAATGAGTGGGGTGAGTGCAGCACCCATGTAGAATTAGTAATTTAGGTTTTTTTTCTCACCAAATTTATTCTCGTGGTAAAAAACTACTTCACTTTTTCCTGTGAGATTTTACCAGAGTTTTTTTTCATCTGAAATAGATAATAATCCATCTCTGAGGGGAACAAACTAGACCACTCCATATTTTTTTTAAATCAGCATCTCTACATGTAGGGCAAAGTGTTGAGTGAGGAAAAGCAGGATTAATTCTCAGAGGGATACACTGAGCATTAGTTTGCTTCAATCCCTAAAATTTCATTAACAGCTGTTAATAATGGTCAAGTTGCCGACATTGGGGAGAATAAAGCTACAAACTGACAAAGGACAAAAAAATGACTCTACACTGACCAGGATGTCCACCCACTCATTTGAATGTCACTCAATGACATTAGTTCGCTTACAAAAAGAATGTCAAACGGCAGCTGGGGTGAAGTGCACGGTGCGCAAAGTGAAGGGCGAGGACTGGGCGAAGCGCAGGGCGAGGACTGGGTGAACCGCAGGGCGAGGACTGGGGAAGCGCAGGGCGAGGACTGGGGAAGCGCAGGGCGAGGACTGGGGAAGCGCAGGGCGAGGACTGGGCGAGCGCAGGGCGAGGACTGGGCAAGCGCAGGGCGAGGACTGGGGAAGCGCAGGGCGAGGACTGGGCGCGCAGGGCGAGGACTGGGTGAACCGCAGGGCGAGGACTGGGGAAGCGCAGGGCGAGGACTGGGCGAAGCACAGGGCGAGGACTGGGGAAGCGCAGGGCGAGGACTGGGCGAAGCGCAGGGCGAGGACTGGGCGAAGCGCAGGGCGAGGACTGGGCGAAGCGCAGGGCGAGGACTGGTAGACTGCTGTTCATCCAACAGCTATGCGAATGTTTGGACGAGAGCATGCAAGGACGCTTGAAAATCAGGGTTATTCAACCGAATATTGATCTTTGATCTCTTCCTAAAATAAAATATGAGTACTGTGTTGTTTAAAAATGAATATGAACTTGTTTTTGTTGCAGTATCTGAAGTCTAATAAACACTGCATCTTTTTTCTTATTTTGACCAGTTGAAATTTTCTGCAAATAAAGACTCCAAATGACAGTTTATTTGGAATTTGGCAGAATTGTTGCTTGTCTGTAGTTTATAGAATAAAAGAAACATGTTTATTTGACCTAAACACACACCTATAAACAGTAAATCCAGAGAAACTGGTAATTTTGCATTGGTCTCTTAATTTGTTTTTTAGAGCTCTATTTTGTCACATCTCGGTGTCATGTTGAGGTGGTAGATAACACACAGTAGAAGATCTATCCTGTGTGCAGTTTGTAACTTTCTGCCTGTGCGGTGTTCAGGGATAGAGCTGGTGTCTGAGATCTCAGAGGCGGAGCTTCAGGATGCATCAGGTCCAAAGCCGGATTTACCAGAGGGCATAACTGTAGCCTACACCATTCCCAATAAGGTACATATAACATCAACAGTTATCCTGTACATCACTATCTAATCATACATGTATTGTTGTACGACAATAATAACAAGCTTCTATCATCGTTTTGTTTCATGTTTGGTGTTGATTTTTTGGTTGTTTCATTTTTGGTTGTTGGTTGTATTAACCAGTAGATTTCTTCCTCTATACATTTTAGCATTGTTGTCTGCCGTTTGTATGTTCCTCAGGATGGAGAAGTGAATTCAGAAGAGACTGTGGAAGAGACTAATCAGAGTCTAGAGGAGCTGATGGCTCAAATGAAAAACCTGTAAAGGGGGACGTTCTCCTGATTTTGCAGACACAAGCTCTTCTACAGTACATTAAACCTTATACACAGTGTTGTGCTTTTTAAAAATATCATTTTACTTTAAATATATATTATAATATAATTGTAAAAAGGTTATAAAAATGCAGCTAATTGCACACACTGACCAAGATTTCTCCATTTATATAGATTATCCAATGTCTGTGTACACAGGCCAGTGGGAATAGTTATATTTCTACACTGTTCATGAAAACTGTGTATTGACATATTTGGTCATATTGCACAACAGATTCTGTGCTCAAATCAGTTGAAAGTGAAAAAGTTGCAGACAACTGTGAGGATTTATTTCCATCACTGTTAAAGCTTGCTGTTGAATATTTTCTGTCATTTCAATTGTTTAAAGATGTTCAATAAAGTAATAATTGACATTGAAGGTTAAAACAAAAGGGCATGTAACATCATTACTCAATTACACCTGCTGTTACCCTCATTCGCATTAAAGTTGCCTCCATATTAATATTTTGGATGGTTCTTTATTAAAGACTATATTATTATTAAAGACTATAAAAACTGCAGTTTGTCCCCACTGGAAAAAGTCTGAACTTTAAAGTTAAAAGTTATTAAGTAAACTAAAGTATTTGAGGTAAATGTGAGTCTGAATAAAATACTGACTGGAAACTCCATGAACTGGTTTTATTGAAGTTTTAACCTAATGAATCTAAAAAAAAATAAAATAAAATACTGAAAGGTGTTGTGGGGTGTAGTATTGAGGGACTGAAGGTGAAGTACAGGAGTACAGCCGGTGATCACTCTTCTGAACCACGGTCTGTGATTTCACCAGACAGAACTGAGCTTGTGGTGGATTTTCCAGAGAGCAATCCGTTGCAGAACAGCTTTAGCAGTGTGCAACATCCTGCTGAAAGAAGGGAGAACCTTTGCTTGGTTTGCAGCGAATGATTAGGTATGAGATATGTCAAACTGAAATGTCAAAATAATGGCCAGGACCCAAGGTTTCCAGCAGAACTTTCCTCAGAACTGGTGTTCTGGTAACTGTTTTCATCAGCTTGACTTCTTCCCATATATTCTTTGTCCTGTACATCCTGGTACAGACACCATTGCTCCATGGTCCAATCCTAAACCCCACGCCACAGCATGTACACTCTGACTGCTCTGTATTTTTGAGGCATGAACCTTTCCAGCCAATTTTTTGTTCGAGTAGATCTTCTGTGTGATCAGAGCTGACAGGCTTATCTTCCACTCCCCACACACATCAATGAGCATCAGGCTCCCATAACCTTGGCAATGGGTTACAATTGTCTTTCCTGCACACCATGAAGACCCCACAAGAGCTCTGTATTTAAATGTCATTTTTGCCATGCTCTTTATGTAGAATGCGGAAAAAAGAAAGCGTTACATCCTACACATATGATAACGTATAATAATTGACCAAAGGCAAGAGCTGTCACTGTTTGCCTCAATGGAATGAAACATTTCACAGGAAAATGAATTCAGTAATTCATGATTAATGAAAATAAAAAAATATTTAATATTTGATCAGTTCTATAAATGCATTAGAAATGTATGTTGTAAAATAATAAAATGTCAAAAATATAAAAACATTTAAAGTAGTGTTTAAGTACTCTTCATTCTAAGCCACATCACAAAAATATTAAAACACAGCAAAACAAAAAGTCACATTTGTTTTTTTTTGCAGAAAACATTGATGTTTCTGTTTCTCTGCAGGGCCAAGAATATAGTCATGACTTAATATAAACACGCATTCGTTCTAAAGGAGAATTCAGAAAGATGCATATACTGTAGTGTACCATCAGTTTAACAATACATTCAGCTATAAGAATTGTGACACCATATTAATGAATGGTTTAAAATACTTATTTTCCTCTATCACTGAATATAACGAGTAGTTCGGGTGGCTGGATGTTCTGATATGTCAGAATTCATTCTTTCAGAAACAATTTCAGAGAAAGCTTTTTAAAAGCTGCAGTCAGGCAAGAAAATAGATGGCATGTGAAAATGTCAAAAAGTTTGCTAATTTTTGTTTTAAATAACCAAAAGAGTTGCATTTCAACAAAATGCTACTATATGCTATGTTTAAGACTTCCAAGCAGCAGTTGTGTTGGTATACTTATGGCTCCTACAACGTCTGATGTCTCCGGTTACAGATCGATGCAGACAGTCAACAATAAAATTTTCCTTCACATGTAACACTGTAAACCTGTTACCCAGAAACACTGTTGTTTTTTATAAAGTTGACTTCCAGTCACAGATTAATTTTAATTTATTTTTGACAAGACAGAAAATACCATCTCTGTATAACAAGGTTTTAAAAATGATATTATCTGAGGAGAAAGCAGGACTGGCAAAATCCAATACATGACACAACAGAAATGTCCATTTAGTTCCCATTAGACACTAGTGTTATTTATTGGACCAGTACTTTGCTTTGGTTTATTGCACAAGTCAATTTTGCCTGGCGAGAATGAGGAAAGATGGAGGTGTCAGAGTTCACCAGAGGTCATCGGGGAGTTTGAGGTAGAAGGGTGGGGCTTTGCAAGCTCAATGTGTCACTGCTGGATGAGTGAGGAGAAGCCGCTTTCTCGCACACCAAAGAGGTTTCGGCTTCCTTAATCTCCATGGCTCGTTTGTAGAGCTCAGCGGCTTTCTCAAAGTCCCCTTCCTCATAGCTGAGAGAAATTAAGATTCAGTCATTCATTATTCAAAAATAAAGATAAGCACGTAAATAGTCTTTGTGCATCTGTATGTTTCACAGATCAAAAAATATGAGAAGAGACTGAGAAGCCACGAAGGTCACCACGATAAGACGGGTTTAATTCTCCTCACTACTTTCCTATAAGATGAAAGATTTGAATTATTTTGTGAAATAAAGGAAAACGAACCTGAGCACGGCCAGATTCTTTAGAGTCTCTCCTACTCGAGGGTGCAGTCGCCCGAGGCTGTCCTCATACACCCTGAGAGCCCGCTCATACAGTGGTAATGCCTCGGTGTGCTTCTTCTGCAACACACACACACACACACACACACACACACACACACACACACACACACACACACACACACACATACAGTAGCAGCACAAGTATCAATGCCACCTTCGGCATAAAATATGTGTTCATTTTCCAGTCTTCCAGTCTCACCAGCTGGCAGTAGAGCACACCAAGGTTAACAAGAGCTGTAGCCACACTTGGGTGTTTAGGACCAAAGCTCTTCACTCGAATCTCAAGAGCCAACTCGTAGAGAGGCACTGCCTTCTCCATCTTCCCCTAAAAATTTAGGAACACATACAAAGAAGAGAGAAAGAGAGAGAGAGGGAGAGAGAGAGTAAAAAAAGACAGAAACACACTCTTTCACATTTGTTTTGCAGACATTTTCTGTAGGTCAATATAATTATAGTGAATATTATAAAATTATAGAATGTTATATTCAGCCCTATGTTTTTTCGGGAACTAACCTAACGTCACCATACCTGTACTACTGTGAGAACACTAATAGTTCACATGATATGGGGGAATCCTAATACTCACTAGAACTTTAATATTTTCTGTGCCATGGATGAGAAGAAAACCTCGTTCTCATGGTTTACAGGAAAGGAGCAAACGTATAAAATCCTACACAGAAGCCTTTCAATGGCCTATTTAAGTTGTCAACAAAGACATCATTTACCTGACAAAAATATGCTACGCTATGTTTTAGTCATGGGAGGTATTATGGTATGTTATGTAACCTTTTTCCACTGTATTAGTTTTAGACAAATATAACAAAGAAAATATTTATCTTATAACACTAATCTTGGATATGTATCTTATTCCTATCAGAGAAAATGTCTAACATTTACTTTAAGTGGCTGTAGACTTATATTCACAATCTAAAAATAATGTAATTTTTCGTCATTATTTTCTTTTATTTCTCAGCTGGGGTAAAACTGGGTGCTGCAGTGTGTGTATCGCTCTCACCCTGCGTTTATAGAGCATGGCAAGATGCTTGAGGGTGTAGGCGAGAGATGGGTGGTCTGGAGCGAGGGCTCGTTTGCGGATTTCCAGTGCTTTTTCATACAGCTGCTCAGCGCTCTCGTAGTCCCGCCTCTCGCAGTGCAGTGCAGCCAGGTTATTCAGAGACTGAGCACAGTCCGGGTGATCAGCGCCCAGCACACGCTGCCGCATCTCCAATGAACGCATCAAGAACACCTTCGCTGCGCTTTAACACAATGTACGATATCCAGGTTACAATCCAGCGCCTGTTACAAACCAATGATTTAATATAAAACAAGCTACCAGGATCACAGAGTCAACCTCAGTGCTTTCAAGTAAAGGTTTAAACAGACACTGATCAATAATTATTACCCAGATTCTTCAATGAAAATATTATTTAAATATTGCAAAACCCTTAATGTGGTAGTGCAATAGTAGGAAAATCCTCCATAACAGGGTGGTGTGGTTCAAAACTAAATAATTAAATAATAATCTACAACACATGGTGTAGGAAAGGATTCCACCTTCAGCTGGAATTTACCACTAGAGGGCGCTTATTGGTTTATAGTGGAATATTCAAACGAGGTTATTCAGCTATAAACAGTCATAAAAGTTAAACAGTCAAACATTCTTCAGCCTTCCTTTCTTTATCTTCAAGTAAAAAAAAAAAATAATATGCCTGCCATGTTACACCAGACAACGACTTTACCTGCAGCTTCCCTCTTACCACTGCAAAGTACTGAAAAAGTATTTTCACAAAAAAATGCTAAATAAATTTAGTGTCACGAAAGCTTAGCCATGATAATCAATTACACATGGTTTTTAAAATCAATTTATGTGGATTATTATGTGTAAGAAATCCATGGTACAATCCAATCAACTGTATAATAGTACTATAAAAAATATTATAAAAAGTATAGCAATGTAAATCTGTGGTCTGAATTACAATGACTGTCAGAAGCAGTGCTGAACATTTGCTCAACACCTTCTGACCTTCACATTTGGGAATCCAATACAGCAATAGCATAATAATGAATAGAGATCTTTACACACAGACTTTACTGTAAGACATTCAGCATCAGTAGCATTGTGTATTATCACTGTCACTGAAGTCACTGAAATTCAACATCTCATTAGGGATCAATGAAAAGCATACATCTATTGATCCTCATTGTTCCTAATAAATAAGCAACTGTTTTTATTTAATAATGTAAACAAAAAAGTAGGCAGGAGAGAAAAGTAGGCAGGAGTACAAGGAGATGCGGCAGCAGGTAAAAAGGGATGTGGCGAAAGCCAAGGAAAAGGCATATGAGGAGCTTTATGTGAAGTTGGACACTAAAGAAGGAGAAAATGATTTATACCGATTGGCCAGGCAGAGGAACCGAGCTGGGAAGGATGTGCTGCAAGTTAGAGCAATAAAGGATGGAGATGAAAATGTGTTGACAAGTGAGGAGAGTGTGTTGAGAAGATACAGGGAGTATTCGGAGCAGCTGATGAATGAGGAAAATGAGAGAGAGAGAGAAGGTTGGATGGTGTAGAGATGGTGAAGCAGGAAGTGGATAGGATTAGTAAGGAGGAAGTGAGAGCAGCGATTAAGAGGGTGAAGAGTGGAAAGTCTGTAAGACCAGATGACATACCGGTAGAAGCATGGAGATGTTTAGGAGAGATGCAGTGGAGTTTTTAACCAGATTGTTTACAAGATTTTGGAAGGTGAGAAGATGCCTGAGGAATGGAGAAGGAGTGTGCTGGTACCGATCTTTAAGAATAAGGGAGATGTGCAGACCTGCAGTAACTACAGGGGAATAAAGTTGATCAGTCACACCATGAAGTTATGGGAAAGAGTAGTGGAAGCCAGGCTGAGAGAAGAGGTGACCATCTGTGAGCAACAGTATGGGTTCATGCTGAGGAAGAGCACCACAGATGCATTATTTTCTTTGAGAATGTTGATGGAGAAGTATAGAGAAGGTCAGAAGGAGTTGCATTGTGTATTTGTGGATTTAGAGAAAGTGTACGACAGAGTGCCGAGAGAGGAGTTGTGGTATTGTATGAGGAAGTCAGGTGTGTCAGAGAAGTATGTGAGGGTGGTGCAGGACATGTATGAGGACAGTGTGACAGCAGTGAAGTGTGCAGTAGGAACAACAGACTGGTTTAAGGTGGAGGTTGGACTGCATCAAGGATCGGAATCTGAGGAACATGAAAGGATCTGAGCCCTTTCATGTTTCCAGTGGTGATGGACAGTTTGGTGGATGAGGTCAAACAGGAGTCTCCATGGAATATGATGTTTGCGGATGATATTGTTATTTGTGGTGAGAGAAGTGAGCAGGTTGAAAAGAGTCTGGAAAGGGTGGAGATATGCGCTGGGGAGAAGTGGAATAAAAGTCAGTAGGAGTAAGACAAAATACATGTGTGTGAATGAGAGGGAGGGCAGTGGAGTGGTGCTGTTGCACCGCTCCACTCCACTGCAGTATAAAGTAATAGAGTTAGTGTTAAGGTGCACTGGTTTGGGTTGTGGGTTTATTAAAGCCACAGTAGCAGCTACATTGGTACATTATCATGCATAGCAAACAGCATAACAGGTTTCCACCAGCACAAGATGAAAATAATATACAAAATTCCATCACAGTGGACATGGACATATTTTGAAGGTAGCAAAAGGAGGGTTACTGACTCGAGGTTGTTCTGAAGGTAGTAGAGGACACCAAGTTCATTGAGTGTCTTGGCACAATCGGCTGAGTCTTTACTGAGAGTTAACTCCTCCAACTGCAGCGCTCTGCGCCGCAACAGAGTGAACCCGTACTGTATACACACACACACACACACACACACACACACACACACACACACAGATCAAATTGATAATGAGTAAAACAGTCTTACAACACTGAGACAAGGAGCTGCAATGCCTCTAATAAAATAAGAATGATTCATCTTTTCTCACCATGTGGCCTTTTTGCCGAGCCATTTTCTGCCAGATCTTCACTGATCTCTTATGCAGCTTCTCAGCCTGCTCATACCTGCTCAAACCACAATAAAAAAAAAACAGCAATCATAAGGGCTGCATTTAGAAATGACTTTTATACCACAGTGATATAAGTTGTATTTTGTCTGATAAAAGTAAAAAAAAAAAAAAAAAAAAAAGAGACTGGTAAAGGAAGTGTCTGTTTATAGCTTAGAACAAAAAAATAAGTTGTTCTAAAATACATGTTTCAGATCATTAAATGGAAATGAAAAACATTTAAAGAATGCTTTGTTAAATTTGAACACATAAAAATGTTATTTGTAGCAACTTCCTTTTGAGGAGAAAAAAAATACAACATGCAACATGTCCTGTTTTATTCTTCATTAAAAAAAGCATAGCACTTAGCAAAAGATGTACTTGTTTTGTTTTTGGTAGAGGAGTGAGAGCGAGTCGAGTTCTCTTGCCACACTTGAGTGCTCGCTTCCATACGCATTCTCACTGATCTCCAGCGCCTGCTTGTACAGCTGCTCTGCATTGCCAAACTTCTTCCAGTGGACATAAACTCCAGCCAGCTGGTGCAGTGACTGTGCCACACTGGGGTGATCTGGATCCAGAGCCGTCTCACGAATCTCTAGAGAACGCTGCAGGGGAGCAACGGCCTGGAAAAAAATAACACACACCAAATGAGATGTCAAGAGTACCTGATAATCATACTTATCATAGATACTTTACTGTAAAACATACTCCATTACAAGTTCAAAATCACCAATTCCAAAATGACTTTTGATGAAAGATTATCTGACACTAATAGTACTGAAGTATTTGACGTATATTAAATGTAGGTTCAAAGATGCACTGGTCCTCAACACCAAGACACATGACGTGGCTTTTTAGTTAAAAGCCAAAAACTGTTTAGTTTATAAAATGTTAAATTGTACATCTCAACACTGCGTTTACCAAAATCAACACAACAACCTCTTCAACATGTCAGAAGAAAACAAAGATCAAACAAGTTGGTTCTTTTCTACGAAGTAGAAATAGAATCTTTCAAAAGGTAAAGAAAAAAAGTTATAGAAATAAATAAATATAATAATAATAAATAAAATTACAGTATCATGTCACTAAGTAGAAGAACCATTAGTGTTCAATTGACAAACACTCTCAGTCTCAGAGAGGAGCAATATTTTTATTTAACTTTAACAAAAGATGGTTCTTAAAGTTTTTGGAATTGATTTAAGCTCTTTTTGAAATGAAAATGTGGGTCGGGGAGTCTTGAGCCTTAATGACATCTTCAGATGTAATTGGTGACTGTCAATTAAAATACTGTGGAGTAAATATTAAATCATAAATGTAGTTCAGTATAAAGTAAAAGTTGCTTATATTTTTGTACTCAGAAAAAACTAAAAATTCCTTTCATACAGTTGCGATGTACATACACTCAAATTCTTTACACCACTGGGTTTTGGGGCTGCAACTAACGATTTCTTTGATAATAGATTAAACAGACGATTCTTTTTTTAAATTATTTTTCCAATAAATCAATTAATCAGAAAAATTAAATTTTGATTGTTTTTTTGATGTTTTGCTTATTATAACTATATAAAACCCTAAGTAAAGGTATCTATGTATAAATGTGTATTTAAATATATGCAAAAGCCACATATTGAGTTTAACTATGTTTGATTTGGACATTTTAAAGCTAATAGTAGCTGCTTGTTGAGTGCATGGGGGATTTTTCCTTTAAACAAATTCCCTAATGCTGGGTTGGTAATTTCTTTAAAAAAAACAAATAAACAAAAAAGCGAGTATGCGACTTGAAGCAATTTTTGTAAATCAACATTTGTTTTGTTTTTAATGATAATTACAGATGACAACCAAAATCAATTTTAAATATAATTACATTAATACATTATTTTGATAATTATGGTTAGAAAAATGGACAGTTTTGTTCATTTGTAAAAATAAAAGCATCTAAAATATATAATACATTTAATTTGTAAAAAGATTAAATGATATATGCATTAATTAAATAAATAAACATTGAAAACGAGCATTTTAAGCCGAGAAAAACAGTTAATTGTTGTAGTGTTATAATGCTATATGTATATGTAATGCTATAACAAAGAAACGCAGCGTGCTAACAGGCTCAACTAAAATATGCATTGATGTACAAATGCATAAACATTCACTGAAAACCACAACAGTGACTAAAAATGTGATTGTTTACTGCTGCTGTTATTTGCTGCTTTTAGATTTAGTGTTTGTTCGCACAGTTTTAACTGAATTATCACTATGTTGCAAGCGAGCTGATTGCGCAACATGATGCTCGCGAGTCACGACAAAATAGATCCAGTGAAACTGTCCTGAAGTTATAAACAGTTTAAACAATAGCACTTCATTAAACTACACCATTTTCACATGATGAGGATTCTACAGTTTTTACTCATTGTGTTGATGTTCCGCCTTCATTTGTGATTCCAGTGTGTTTTCTTTTCATGTGCTTGTGCATCACTGCGGTACTTCCATCCCACACAAACTTTGCATAACTTGCAGTAAAGATACTGCTATGGATTATTTTAGTAGTCGAGTATTCTAACGATTATTCCAACAATTGCTCGATTAATCGATAAGGACTACTTTTTCTTAAAGAGCAATACTAAATAAGACGGGTCTCTTTATATTAACAAGCAATTTGTTTACTTTTTTGAAAAATGTACATTTTTATTGTTAAAATTGCACACAAGAATATCTGTAAAAACTAAACCCATTTAGTGCATTTAATTGACATATTACATCAAAATACAAATATATACATAAAAATCATGAATAAAAATAGATTTCAGATGACTGAAATTCAGTTTTTTTTTTTTATGTTTTAGTTTGAAATGATTCTTGAATGAACTTCATTGGCCTAAATCATATGGATGCCAGTTTCTGCCACATAAAAAAAAATTTCACTTCATTCGGACTTTTTCCCTCGCAATTCTGACTTTTTTTCCTCTCAAATGCGACTTTTTTTTTCCGACATTACTTGTGCATCCACTGGTAACCATGTTGTTGGCCTGGAGTTTCTCTCCAGAGATCTAAGGCTTAGTTTCAGCTCATGCAATTTTATTAGTTGCAGCTGATTTTATTTTCAATGTGTAAAACTTTCTGCCACTACAGAAGGGCTAATTTAGTTAATTTAAATTTAATATTTATTTTTTAAACTAGAAATTGCGAGAATTATTGGCAGAATTAGGCAAACTTTTGATTTGATGTGGCAGAAACGTGCCTCCATAGGAATCCTCTCCTCGCCCCCCACTGTTTCCTCCTCGTTCCTCCATTTTTCATTCTGCAGTGTCTTTCTGTGTTCCCCGTCCAGAGCGTTCCAGAGTTTGGCGGGTGGTGAGTGAGTAATAATGCTCCGTGGGAAACACAGTGCTCCGTGTGTAGTTAAATGGACTAAATGAAGCCAAATTATTTTGCCTCTATGCTTCATTTAACCGATTTAACTACACATTTTTTGTAACCGAATTACCCGAGGAATCGTTACAGCCCTAAATTGCAGGTTACAATCTTCTTTTTTTAAAAAAAAATGTGCAAATATTCAGATTTGTAATTTTATTGCAGTTTTAGTTATTTGCAGATATTTGAAGTGATTTCTGTTTTTACAAAAAACAGAAACAAAATTTTATTTACAGTATAAAAACTTGCATTATTAATGCCCGAGTTTTTATATATTCATCAATACACCATAGCAAATGTTCCGTTCGGTGTCCTGATGATTTAGAGATTGCGAGAAATTTGAAAGATTTACAAGAATGTGTGTGTGTGTGTGTGTGTGTGTGTGTGTGTGTGTGTGTGTGTGTATACCTGGCTGAGGAGCCCGAGGTCTTTAAGGAATCGCCCAAGGGTCTCATACAGGTTAGCCAGTCTGCTCATGCTTTCCTCACTCTCACAATTCCGCTCAAACTCCTTCAGAGCAACACAGTATTCAGCTGCCATGGACAATTTATCCTTCCCTACAAACTGCCAGTATGCCAGCAGCTCTGAGAAATGACCCCTGAAAAAAATTCAATAGAGAAAAATGTTAGAGATTATATTAGCCTTTATATAACTGCGGAAGTAAAAGCAACACGTTTCTCTAGGGTCAACCTTTTTATAATAATCACTCTTTGCTAATATACGATATTACTGCTCCCTTATCTATCAGAGATTAAAATTAATGAGATTATGTATGCAATCCGGACCTGATACTTATCAATTAACTGTCCTACCAACCTAATCCACCTTAACCTCAGCAAATTTATCCAGCCTCCAGGTTTCACTAAATCAGTGATGTTAACAAGTTTCATGATATCTTAACAAATCAGGATACCTCCAGCCTCGTCGTTCACACAGTTTAACTACAACAGTAGAAATGTTACAACAGTTGAACTGTTTCTCAAGCATGTTCTCACTGCTGGTATGTGAATATGATGTATCACAACACTACTTTCTTGGTTTTGTTGCACTACAAAAGCCTGTTTGTCAAAGGGTCCTGCATTAGAAGTCAGAAGCCACTAAAGTAAATTTATGATTTGCTGTCTGTACCATATTTACATAACATCAGATTTTTTCTATTATGTCATATTGCATTGAATCGTATTTATCACATTCAAATCGACATCATATCGCACTGCATCGTAATGGGGTGAATCACGTCGTATTGCATCGGTAGCTGCTTCATATGTATCTTTAATGTGTCATATGTGACAGCTGGATGGAGGAAGGAGAGTGACACCTCTTGTAGAGATTCTGGGAGACAAACAGGTTGAGCAGACTGAGCTGTAGTTTACACTTATCCCCCTGCTGCTGCAGCAACCATGGCAACTCATCAGCAACACGCCACGTCACTGTATTCTCACTGTTCTCACACACACACACACACACACACACACACACACACACACACACACACACACACACACACACACACACCGTTCCCATTGTCATGAAGGAAGCAAAAGATTTTTTGCATAAAAATACTATATATATATATATATATATATATAAAGATATATATATATATATATATATATATATATATATATATATATATATATATATACACACACACACACACACACACACACACAGTGGGGCAAAAAAGTATTTAATCAGCCACCAATTTTTTAAGAGGCTCCTCTGTCCTCCGCTTGTTACCTGTATTAATGGCACCTGTTTTAACTCGTTATCAGTATAAAAGACTCCTGTCCACAACCTCAAACATTCAGAATCCAAACTCCACAATTGCCAAGACCAAAGAGCTGTCAAGGAACACCAGAAACAAAATTGTAGACCTGCACCAGGCTGGGAAGACTGAATCTGCAATAGGTAAGGAGCTTGGTGTGAAGAAATCAACTGTGGGAGCAATTATTAGAAAAAGCAAGACATACAAAACCACTGATAATCTCCCTCGATCTGGGGCTCCACGCAAGATCTCACCACGTGGGGTCAAAAGGATCACAAGAACAGTGAGCAAAAATCCCAGAACCACATGGGAGGACCTAGTGAATGACCTGCAGAGAGCTGGGACCAAAATAACAAAGGCTACCATCAGTAACACACTGGGCGCAAAACACGCCAGGGACTCAAATCCTGCAATGCCAGACGTGTCCCCCTGCTTTAACCAGGACATGTCCGGGCCCGTCTGAAGTTTGCTAGAGAGCATTTGGATGAGCACCAGGAGAGGACTGGTAGAATGTCATATAGTCAGATGAAACCAAAATATAAGTTTTTGGTAAAAACTCAACTTGTCATGTTTGGAGGAGAAAGAATGCTGAGTTGCATCCAAAGAACACCATACCTACTGTGAAGCATAGGGGGAAACATCATGCTTTGGGGCTGTTTTTCTGCAAACAGACCAGGATGACTGATCCTTGTAAAGGAACGAATGAATGGGGCCATGTATCGTGAGATTTTGAGTGAAAACCTCCATCCATCAGCAAGGGCACTGAAGATGAAACATGGCTGGGTCTTTTAGCATGACAATGATTCC
Source organism: Silurus meridionalis (assembly GCF_014805685.1). Classification (NCBI taxonomy): domain Eukaryota; kingdom Metazoa; phylum Chordata; class Actinopteri; order Siluriformes; family Siluridae; genus Silurus; species Silurus meridionalis. The sequence continues at coordinate 8,400,951 of NC_060887.1, read as the reverse complement.
AAACACACACCGCCCGGGCAACAAAGGAGTGGCTTCATAAGAAGCATTTTAAGGTCCTGTAGTGGCCTAGCCAGTCTCTAGATCTCAACCCCATAGAAAATCTTTGGAGGGAGTTGAAAATCCGTGTTGCCTAGCGACAGGTCCAAAACTTCACTGCTCTAGACGAGATCTGAATGGAGAAATGGGCCAAACTACCAGCAACAGTGTGTAAAAACCTTGTGGAGACTTACAGAAAACGTTTGATCTCTGTCATTGCCATCAAAGGGTATATAACTTTTGTTATTGACCAAATACTTATTTTTCACCATAATTTGCAAATTAATTCTTTACAAATTAGACAATTTGATTTTTAATTTTCTGGATTTTTTTTTTCTTATTTTGTCTTTCATAGCTGAAGTGTACCTATGATGAAAATTACAGGCCTCTCTCATCTTTTTTATTTTGGAGAACTTGCACAATTGGTGGCTGACTAAATACTTTTTGCCCCAC
>NC_060887.1:8230462-8395462 GCF_014805685.1 Silurus meridionalis | reverse complement strand
AATACCATTTAGCAAGGAGGAGAGATTTGCCAGAGCCTGGTCCTCCTGACACTAATAAAGGAGGAGTGGGGGGTGGAGCAGCAACCATATCATTCAGGTGATCAATGTACTACAGAGAGACAGCATGATGGAAGGTGCAGAGAGAGAGAGAGAGAGAGAGAGAGAGAGAGAGAGAGAGAGAGAGAGAGAGAGAGAGAAAGTGTGAGACAGACAGAGAGCGAGAGAAAGAGACAGACAGAGAGAGAGACAGAGAGAGAGAGAGAGAGAGAGAGAGAGAGAGAGAGAGAGAGAGAGAAAGTGTAAGACAGACAGAGAGAGAGAGAGAGAGAGACAGACATACAGACAAACAGACCGAGAGTGAAAGAGAGAGAGACAGACAGACAGACAGACAGACAGAGAGAGTGACAGAGCGAGAGAAAGAGAGAGACAGAGTGACAGAAAGAGAGCGATAGAGAGAGACAGAGAGAAAGATGAAGACAGAAAAGACAGAGACAAAACAGAGAAATGAAGAGACAGGCAGAGAAACAGAGAAAGAGGCAGAGAGAGACAAAGTGACAGAAAGAGAGAGATAGAGAGACAGAGAGAGACAGAGAGAAAGAGAGACAAAGAGAGACAGAGAACGAGAGAGAGATAGAGAGATAACGAGAGAGAGAGAGAAACAGACAGAGAGAGATAGAGAGAGACAGAGAGAGAACGAGAGAGAGAGAAACAGACAGAGAGAGAGAGAGAGAGAGAGAGAGAGAGAGAGAGAGAGAGAGAGATGTTTAATTCCAGTACTCTTAAATACAATTTTGTGGACTGATATTTATCTGATTTACATTCTGTCTCCGCCAAATGCCTATTCTGACTCTAATGGAAATGAAATGTTATGGCATATGAAAAAAACAGAGAGATAGAAGAACCTTCTGAAAGCTGTGACTAGCTGAAGAGCTGCAAATCTGCTGGTAGGCCTCAGTCTGCTCCTGTTCATCATGTAAATCCCACAGCACATCACCAGAATCTGATTCTTCTCTGTCCTCCAGTCCTGTGCTGTCCTCCAGCTCCAACCCCAAAAGTTCCTACAGAGTAAAAGGAACAGAAAGGAAATCACAGATAAAAGAAATGTATCAACCACCACAAAGACCAGAAAGCTGTATATGAGAGTAAATTGTATATGAAATTCTAATCATATGCATTTTTAATCTCAGACCCAATTGTTTTAGTGGAGAGCAAACAAACCATTGTCCTTGTCACTTCAATAAAGGAAAAAAAATAAATAAAATAAAAAGAGAATCAAAAATGCGATTGGATGCATATGTTCATTGTCAGACAAAATATATGTAGAATTGTGATTTCATTTGTGGTACCATCATGAATTACATCAACAATAAAGGTTATTAAACCTGTTCCAGGAACATCTATGGAAGCTATTTGGCCTTTTACAGCACTTTGGAGGTTGATCTTAGCACAAATCTTGTGGCTCCTTTTGTACTACTTTGCAAAATACCAACCTTGCTTTCTAATACTTACTGCTGATAAGTGTTTTACATCTTGTGGTATGACCTCTATATTTCTGCTCTATAACTGTTCTGCAAATAGAGGATTTGTGCAATGTACCTTGTTCCTTTTTTTTCTCACTCATAGACAGCCCTTTGATCTTCATGCTGGTTTTAATCATTTTGTATGAACAAATGCAGTCCTCTCAGAGCTCAAACTAAGAGCAGGCAATCAGTATATTTAATTTTTGACAAAAATCTAACAGGACAACAAAACACCAACTAGTCACATGTTCCAATATCTTCGATCACTTGAAAATGGGTGGGTTTGTACAAAAAGTACCATGGTCTAAGCTGCACACACACATGAAAGGTACAAATATCAGAAGATAAAACATGAAAACTCTGATATATATGATGAGCTAGACTACTCAATGGGTTTCATATAAAACCAAATTATATTCAGTAAATAGCAAAAACAACTCAATTGATCTTTTTATTTCAATACTTCCAGAGGGAGTATTATTAAATGTCTGTAATAAAAATTACACACATTTAAAGTATTAAATGTACATTAGGCAATATAATACAATATAAAAAAGATCGTCAAAGATTCGGCTAAATGTAATCTCTCAAAAATGTGACATGGCTCCATTATGAAACATTTCCTGTGTGTTCCATTCACTCTTCAAATTTCTGTGCTAATTTGTCATAAAATGTAAGAAATGTTGTGTACCTGCTTTATAATCTTTTCTAGCTGGGCATAAATAAGTGCGGCTCCCTCTTCTGCAGAGCCTGAGTGGTCCACCACCTATATATCAAAACACAATGCAGAGTATATACATGCTGCCTACACTGGCATTGCAGATACAAATCAGTTGACATAAACACGAGAATTTAAATAGAATACATAGCTGAAATTATCTGATAACGGCAATCTTCAAGTAAACTCAATCAAATTTCATTTGTATAACCCCAATTGCAAAAAAGTTGGGACACTTTTTGTAAAATGTAAATAAAACGGAATGCAATGATCTTATTCACTTCTCAATTCACAAATGATTTTATTTTATTCAATGGAAAAATAAACAATTGTAAGGGACAAAAAGGTCATTTTGAATTTTAAGGCTACAAAAAAAGGCTGGAAAAGTCAGTGTTAGTAAAAAACAGTGGTGTATTGTCAGGGCCAGCAAGTCCTTCTCTGCTGGCCTAAACATTATCAGAAGCACTGAGCTACAATTACAACCTAAATTCTAATATTTGTTCCATGAAATTGTATTAATTTGCTTCTAGTACATGTATGTGGAAGCACGATTTTTTGTCCAATCAGATTTCAGCCTCTATTTGCTGCCAAGTCAATCTTATCTGCCCAAAGCCTTCATAATCAGCAGTCCTGGCCGATGTACCTTAAACAATATTTGCAATGGGACTTTTTTTTTAACCAATCAGATTTGGCCCAGAATAGCGTCAGCATTTTTCTATCCTCTGATTGGGTGGTCAGAGAGAAACTGTTACAGCCAAGTTCGACTAGCAAAATACGTCTGTAGCACTCTACACACATTAATACAACAAAGTTAGACTTTTTTATGCCCACAATGGCTGACAGAGGAAGAGAAATTGATTTGGTCTGGGACATACTTAAAAATACATTTTCAAGGCAGACCTTTCCAGTGGAGCTAGAGGGAGAGGTCAGCCAAACCCGAAGCTCTCAGCCCTGTAAAAGGGTTTGTGTACCACTTCCCGACCAGTGAATACGAGCGGTGATTTCTGTTGTAACTGGAGTTAGCGAGCTCTCCCTTCACCCAGACTCAACGCGTTACAATGGCTTGTATCTAAACAGTAGCCTTACAAGAAAGTCATTGTTCACTGTCTTCCTCCTTCCTTTCACAACTATTTCTCTCGGGAGTTTATCTTTCGGCATCGTCGTGCGTTTTTTTTCTCCCGATGTCGTGCAGCTCAGAACACAGGTGAAGTGCGTTTTTTCGTTTCCGTTCAGAAAATTTAATTGGTCTAATGTTATGGGGTTCAGTTTTTTGGCTTGAAGTTTGTGAAAGCGGGAAAAACCCAGGAAAAAATTCATAAATTAGCCGCTTCGCTGTTTAAGCCGCGGGGTTCAAAACGTGGGAAAAAAGTAGCGGCTTATAGTCCGAAAAATATGGGGTTTTTTTTAACACATGAGATGTGTGGTGAAATATCTGTGTGTCATAGCTGGAATTTTTTTTTGAAGCACAGCAGATACCGACCTTAACCTTAGCGGCCTTGTCAGCATTGTTCACTTTTTCCAGCAGGTCTCTGGTGGCCGAGCTCAGACAGGAAACCCCCTCAGACTCCTTCTTTTCACCCATATTTAGGTAAAGCAGCAAAGGACGAGAGTCTGGAGTGCGTACAAATGCCTCCTCCACATCTTCCATTACACAACTATGCAATAAAAAAAAGACCACCAGAATTCACAAATAACAGCAAGGATGTTTCTCTACTAAACATAAAGTAAAAATATGGAAACAAACTAAATTTATTCATTTATACATTTATTAAAGACTAATTGAAGTTAAACACACTGTGTTATAATTAGCAATAATTCAACTGTTTAATTTAACAGGATAAAATACTTTAACAGTGTGGTATTTTGTCTGGTTACATATTGGTTTGATCAGCTCATTGTCTATAATAAAATCTCAAAAGGCTCTCAAAGAAGTTACACATTATGTATTAATAATTGTTTATGTGTATGTGCGTGTGTGTGTGAATGTGTGTGCGTGTGTGCCATGCCTGGACACTGAGGACTTAAGTAGCAGGATACACACTGAGCTCCTTTCGAGCTCCAGCTGACGCTCACTAGCGTAAAGAGAAGCTTTTTCCTCAGGGAAACACACAGTTAAGTAGAAATGGCCCAAACTCTCACAAAACTTCTTCAAATCAGGAGAATAATTCTGAAGAGAGAACACAAGTGATGCATTTTTATATTTTATTTACATTTTACATTTATGGTTTTTGGCAGACACTCTTACAGCGACTGACAAAAGGGCTTTGAAGTCTCAATCAATTAGTGCATGCTGATGCTTGTTCATTAGCATACAGACTAAAAACACGATCAATCTACAACTACAATCTACAATATAGCTGAAAGGCAATTTTTTTTCTTATAATAGCATAAATGCTATTTATGTGTATGTGTGTACCTCTATAAAGCAATGGAGCTCTGCTCTGGTCTCTTGGGTGTAGATGAAGTGACAGCGGACTGTGTTACTCCATAAAGCCTGAGACACATGAGGAGAAACCTGCAGCAGACTGGCCACTGCTGCATCCCAATCATCTAAAAAACACACTCAGTGTCAATTTAAAGGCCCTCAGTTAAATACATCTACTAACTAATTAGTTAAATTATGTTTAAAGATGTTCAAGGCCTGGGAACATTCTAACTATATAACTATATAAAGCCTTTTTTGTGGAATGCACTTCATTTTTATTGAATGACACCATGACAGGAATCTGTAACATTTGCATCTCATCATTAGCTTATAAAAGAATTGGGCGTTATGACTGAAGTATGAGTTATAACAGAATTGGGAGTTATTACTGAATTAGGAGTTGGTTGGGCATGTTGTAAATGTTTATAATGCATAAGACCTTCTAAATCAATTTAAAATCAATACGTTACATGTGCTAAGACAAATGTAAACAAAATTATCTTTAGTTCTCTTTGAATGCTTTTAGCATAAAATCTAATATTTTAACATCTTCACCATATTAACTGTCATGTTGTAACTTCTTAATGGTTCAATTATGTCCGAAGCAACACTGTCAAAACTGCATATTCCATGCATATTTTTTAGGCTGAAACACTTATCAAGTTGGCATACGAAAGCAAAGTTTTAGTAGATCACAGCCTAATTATGCAGTGATGAACTCTAACCTCTGCTGACATTAGCGAATGGCCCCTCAACATCGATGAGACTGTGGGCAAACTCTGGCCCTCTGTGACCCTGCTGCAACTGCATCATACTCCCCATGGAAGGCTCACTACCCAGAATGCCTCCATTCCAATATTCGCACCGAGTCCCTGAAGCTAGAGTCAAAGAAATAAGGTAGTTAGTGGAAAAAATACAGACTTAAAAGCTAGCAATTGAAAAAACTCATATAACCCAATAACATCAACTGTATCAATATATACTCAGTAGCAGATGTGTACATACCTTCAAAATCTAAAGTTTATGAATAACCAGTCACATATTTGATTAAATCCATTGACTTAAATGCCTACAAGGACAGAACGCTGAAGGGGATGGTTCAACATTAACAGCCTAAAGATTCCTGAAATTACTAAGCAACTGATGGTCAAACTTTGAGGATAGATCTGGACTGCATTAATATTAATATTTTGAGTCTGGTTCAACTCATGAACAAACTTATACATTCTTTTATAACCGCTTTATCTCTGTAAAGCTACTTTGAGAAAATATTCATTGTCAAAAGCGCGATACAAATACAAATTAGCTGGAAGCAACTTATAGAACATATGGTAACTAAGATAAAGCAGAGTCATGTGACAGCAGTTGTGCAAAAGCTTGTTGCTTTATGATTATGTTACAAATTATTTATTACAAAGTCGTAACATACTGTTACTGTTACATTTCCATATATAAGCCCAAAACATTTATCTTAATGACCTTAAAATACCTGAAATGAACGCAGAACATTTACTTCAGTTGGCACATCTGAAAAGTGTCATCCGACAGACAATGACTTTACTGCCTAGGTCTGAACTACTCATTATTCCCAGTAACAAATAATAATAGTACACTTATATAGATAAGTATATACATCTTACTTGTGACACTTGTGTGGTTGTCATCGGAGTCAGAGTCAAGAGGCTCGTATAGCTGGATACCCTGAGCCTGTAGCTGCTGCAGTTTGGACTCCAGGTCACGCTTTGCCCTTAACAAATCCTGAATTTCCTTTTCTTTTGTCTCACGGAAGATCTGGCCATCAGGTAAAAAGAGATGTGGTGGTGTTAGATGTGCAAAAAGGATAGCAGATGATAGTGTAGTTTGAAGCTAAAAGGTTAGTATAACATCCAGAAGACAAAAGGTTTTGATAAATACTTCCAGAAAAAAGTGTACTAAACTAGCACTGAGAGTAGCTCATCACTAGAGTAATATCCTGATAGATCTTTAAAAACCTTTATCATTTTTATTTGGAAGATGATTTAATATTAGATTAGATTAAACTTTATTGTCATTACACATGTACAAGTACAAGGCAATGAAATGCAGTTTAGGTCTAACCAGAAGTGCAATAGCAGGAAGTACAGGATATACAGTGTTTACATAAGTTACATAAATTAAATTAAATGGTATTTATTAGTAATTTACAAATGTGTATGTACTATGAACACAATATACAGATGGCTATTACTATAAACAGAAATATACAGAAGGATATGTACTATGAACATAATATATGGCTGTTACTATAAACAGAAATCAGGTGGATATATACAATGGTAAGTTAGGCAATGGTGAGCAGCAATTATATATAAGTAGTATTATAATACAATATTAGAAATCAGAATTGGACCTCAATGATTAATGCTCATCTTTGACAAATACAAACAGACCTATATATAAGAGGTTTCATCTTTCAAAAACACTAGGCAGTGGGACTCGCTGAGACAGAAAGATAAAGGTCTTCCTGGACCTTTCAGCAGCATTTGACACAGTCAACCACAAGACACTTTTGTCAACCCTCAAGAGCCTTGGTATCTGCGGAACAGCATGGAAATGGTTTGCTTCCTACCTGGAAGGTTGCTTATACCAGGTAACATGGAGGGGATCCACATCTGCCCCGTGCAGACTCACCACTGGTGTCCCACAAGGCTCTGTACTTGGTCCCCTCCTTTTCTCCCTCTATACCCACTCCATTGGTGAAGTCATATCGTCACATGGGTTTTCTTATCACTGCTATGAAGATGACACTCAACTCATCTTTTCTTTCCCTCCATCAGACACCACAGCTTCCGCTCGGATCTCAGCATGCTTGTCAGATATATCTTTGTGGATGAGTGCTCACCAACTAAAACTCAACCCCAGCAAAACAACTGTTGATCATTCCAGGTGATTCATCTCCAGGTCAAGATCTCCAAATAACTCTACATGACTCGTAACCTTGGGGTAACTATGGACAATGAACTGTCTTTTTTCCCACATGTCGCTAATGTTGCTCGTTCTTGTCGATTTCTTCTCTATAACATCCTAAGGATTCGACAATTTCTGTCCATAAAGGCTGCCCAGATGCTTGTTCAGTCTCTTGTCATTTCAAGACTTGACTACTGCAACTCTCTGCTGGCAGGTCTCCCCCTGAACGCTATTCGTCCACTGCAAATGATCCAAAACGCAGCTGCACGACTTGTGTTCAATCAGCCCAAGTTTTCCCACACCGCCCCACTGCTGCGCTCCCGTCACTGGCTTCCAGTAGCTGCACGTATCAGATTCAAAACACTGATGCTTGCCTACAAGGCCAAAAATGGACCAGCACCATCATACCTCAGTGACCTCATCACATCTCGCACTGCACCACGCTGTCTGAGATCCTCCAGCACTGCTCGACTGGTACCACCTTCTCTCAGAATGAGAGGTAAGTACACTTCAAGGCTCTTCTCTGTTCTGGCACCGAGGTGGTGGAATGAACTTCCCCTAGATGTCCGTACAGCAGAGTCCCTGACTATCTTCAAACGACGACTGAAAACCTACCTTTTCCTGAAAAACCTAAATTAGCACTTTCCAAGTTTGTAGAATTCGAGTTATATTTATATTAGGTTTATAATCTTGCGTACCAGTGTAGTTTTATTCATTACTAGAGACTCAAAGCACTTTTGTACGTCGCTCTGGATAAGGGCGTCTGCTAAATGCCACAAATGTAAATGTAAATGTAAATAAAGAACATGAAACAGGTTTCAGGTAATGAAATTATGTGTGAAAATACAAACCGTAGATCAGAAAGTTTTGCACCTTAAATTGTCGTTTCACTTTATCTCGATCATGTTCAAAGGTGGCTGCTCTCTCCATGGCCTGGTATTTTGCTTCCAAAGCACTTTCCTTCTCCCTGAGAATCTTCTGGTACGTCTTTTGCAAGGCCTGACAATAAAATTGAGTGTGTTATAATCTTTGCTATAATGTTTCTCTAATTCACCAAACCGTCGATGAACACAATCATACTAAGGTGACCTTAATTACTGACACCTGTGATAGACACATGGGTTGAGATCTGGTACTGTTCTGCTACCTGCAACTCGGCCCGTAGCCTCTTGTTCTCTTCGTCCAGCTTGGCCTCTTTCTTCTGCATAGCTCCTATCTCGTTGTTCTTGCTTACTCGGAAGATCTCATAGTCCTTCCGAAGGCGCTCATATTCAGCAGCATACTCCAGTTCCACAGAGCCTGTGGATTTGAAACTGGCACCGATGACCCGTGGGCCACGTCGGAATGAGCTGCGTACCAATCGTGCCTTTGGCTTTACTTCCACGGGAATCTCACACGCTTCTCCACCCTCAGCCCCATACCCATCCTCGATCACATCTCCAGGACTTACTAAAGATGAGGCTGTACCCATAATGATCTTGTGAAACGCTATTTATCTCCTTGGGGACATGCATTGGCATCACTGGTCCTGCTGACATATCTGGAGGAGAAAGAAGAAAAAGATTGATACAATGATGACACTTGCATATGACACAGTAGAAAAAATTACATAAAAAAATGTTTCATTTGATTTGTAAATGTAAAAGTATTAAATGATCCTCTGCAACAAAACATAGAGCTTAAGGTCAAATTGGTGGCGTTGCGATTAGATTTAATGTTAATTTTCGGTCATTGTTTATTTTAATTATTATTATTATGGAAAGAATCATATGCTGAAAATCTATTTATAAAGATCAAAGTGAAGATTCCGAATGGATCTTGTAGAACAGTGTTTATTTACCGCAGTCAGTTTAACTTTTCTTTAATGACAAGGACCAACAGTGAAGGTGAATAAAAGAAACTTCAAAAACACGTCGTAGCTCTGTAATAAACTCTTTGGGTTTCTCTGAGTACCGTTACCTAAACCCGCGTGCTCAAAACACTCCAGCCAAGGAGGAACTGCTAGTGAACACGTGACCTCGACCACAGCCTGATCAGTAAAGTGATTTTAAAAGATTAACTTACGGTAACATTTTACTACTTTAGTTTCATACAAACAGCGAACGCGAACTTTAAGTTTGTTCAGAAGTAAACAGTTGTGCGCTTCTTCCGGATAAACCGGGCAACTGGCCACGCCCACTGTACGGGGTTTCTCTGAGGTCAAACTGCTGAGGTTCTTCTTTCTTGCAAAACTATTTAGACCCATGTAGTAATAGATTGAAACTATTGAACTGCAGAGAATTGTGTCAAATTATATATAAAAAATGTATTATATTATTAAATATTGTGCAAAAACAAAACTGTTTATGCACATCTTTTTGACTGCTGCTTTGCACAAACCCTTTTGTTTATGTTTAGTTTGTTTACACTGCACTGTGGAATATACAGCAGGTTAACTGGTGCAGCTATTTTGTGTTTTGTGTATTTGTCCTACACTGTCTTGTGTTGTCTTGCATGGTCTGTCTTGCACTGTTTGCACCAGGTTGCACATGATGCACTTTATGTGGCGAGGACACTTACTAGTCCTCAGCTCAGTGTTTTCTGTTATGTGGTTTTATGTTGTTAAATGTAGCACCAGGGTTCTGGGGGAACGTTGTTTCATTTCACTGTGTAATGCGTCAGCTATATATAGTTGAAATGAGATTAAAAGCTTCTTGACTTGACCTGATATAAAAAGCTCACGAGAAGCGTATGTAAAGCATGTAACTGCTTGTCCTAAGCAGAAGTATGAAATGATCTGCAACAAACAAGGACAAGCTGCCACTCCACCTACATTAACAGCATTTAGCAGACAACCTTATCCAAAGCAACTTACACCTGAGCAGTTGATGGTAAAATTCAGTTATCATCTGGTAACCAGATTTTTTATTCATTTTTATTTGTATTGTGCTTTTAACAATGAACATTGTCTTGAAGCAGCTTTACACAGATAATGTGGTGATAAAAATAATTATGATGTTCTTTATGTGTAAGTTTGTCTCTGATGAACAAGCCGGTGGCGACTGCAGCAAGGAAAAACTCCCCGAGACGGCATAAGGAAGAAACCTAGAGAGGGACTCAAGAGGGAACCCGTCCTCATCTGGGTTTCACTGAATGTCCATTTATTACAGCTAAATGATGTTGAGGTGATGATCAGATAGAAACTGTAGTCCTGAATCAGTGTAGCAGACTGTTGATGTAAACTTCAGTCCAAATTCCAATCCTCAAAGCTCCTGTTCTTACTCTGTTTTGTTTCTGTATGGACTATTTCAGCCTGGTGGTTGTAAATTTTTGCACACTTGTTTTTTGTTTTTTGTGTTTTTTTCTACGAGGACATTGTATTTTGCTAATTTTTTTTTGTACAAATATTTTTGTGAAAAAAAAAAAAAATTCAGCAACACACACACACACACAGTGTATATGAATATATAGGTGTTCCTAATAAAGTGTTTGCAATACGTAAACACAATTGTACATATAATTGTACATACAGTAACATGGTCATTTTTTAAAACATATACACAGAGTCGTTAAAGACTCATAATATAAATAATACAAAATTACCTTTACATATAAATATCGAAAAATGGCACTGCTGGAGGATTACGCCAATGGAAGTTTTATTCCACATGTGACTAAATACAGACAGAATTGTATATTCTTCTTTGTAAGAAACAGCTTCCTTCTGATCTCCCTACCAGACAGCCAAGACTTGTACAGAATACAGGATATGATGGTCACATGCAAGGAGTGACCAGTACCTGCCAGAAACTATCTGTAGTTCCTTAAGAATTGCTGTTGGCCTCTCGACTCTAGACTGCCTATCAATTTATTATTCTCATCATCATACAAAATACAGGAAAACTATAATGCAAGGAAAAAAATTCATAAAGATGCATGAAAAAACCCAGGAATTTTTTTTTCGAGGTTAATATTGATGTTTCTGCTAGAGTTCATATTTGTGAGTGGTGCCGCTGTGGCTTCAGTGAAAAGAGACTTGTTAAATTGTGTTCATTGGGTTTCTTGCTTTAGTAAAGGCATTATTCACACTCTATAAGATACCTGTCTGTAATACAGCGCTCTGATTTATCCGATTTCCTTTGTAATAATGAAGGTTTCTATAGCTGTGGCATCATAATGATTTTATTAAGAGAGGGATTGGGACTGAAGGCCGAGGTGTGAAATGCACGGCCCATCACCCTGTAAATTATAAAAGACGACCAATAATATACAGTGAGGAAAATAAGTATTTGAACACCCTGCTATTTTGCAAGTTGTCCCACTTAGAAATCATGGAGGGGTCTGAAATTGTCATCGTAGGTGCATGTCCACTGTGAGAGACATAATCTACAGTTGTGTTCAAAATTATTCAACCCCCACTGAAATTGATTGTTTTGGTCGGTTTGACATTGATTATGATCATTCAGTCATCCTGCTTACAATTAAATCAAAGAGGCACGTGTAGGTCAGACAAATATAACATAACATTTATAATGAAATAACCACAAATGTCTTTTCTGAGCTCACATCATTATCAGTTTTATTCAACCCCCAAGTGACATTCAATCTTAGTACTTAGTACAACATCCTTTTACAGTTATAACAGCTTTTAAACGTGAAGCATAGCTTGACACAAGTGTCTTGCAGCGATCTACGGGTATCTTCGCCCATTCATCATGGGCAAAAGCCTCCAGTTCAGTCACATTCTTAGGCTTGCGTACTGCAACTGCATTCTTTAAGTCCCACCAAAGGTTCTCAATCGGATTTAAGTCTGGTGACTGCGATGGCCACTTCAAAATGTTCCAGCCTTTAATCTGCAACCATGCTCTAGTGGACTTGGAGGTATGCTTGGGATCATTGTCCTGTTGAAAGGTCCAACGTCTTCCAAGCCTCAGGTTTGTGACGGACTGCATCACATTGTCATCCAATATATCCTGGTACTGAAGAGAATTCATGGTACCTTGCACACGCTGAAGCTTCCCAGTACCTGCAGAAGCAAAACAGCCCCAAAGCATGATTGACCCCCCGCCATGCTTCACAGTAGGCAAGGTGTTCTTTTCTTCATAGGCCTTGTTCTTCCTCCTCCAAACATAGCATTGATCCATGGGCCCAAACAGTTCTAATTTTGTTTCATCAGTCCACAGAACACTATCTTTGCCTTGAATTTGCGAATGATGCTTCCTATGGTGTCTCTTGGTATGTTTAACATCTTTGCAATCTTCTTATAGCCATTGCCCTTCCTGTGAAGAGTAATCACCTGTTCTCTTGTCTTCCTGGACCATTCTCTTGACCTCACCATGTTTGTAACCACACCAGTAAATGTCTAGAAGGAGCTGAGTATCACAGTCATTTTAAAGCTGCCTAATTGGTGCTTATTAGGCTTTATTGCTGCTCCCTGATATCCACAGGTGTTTTCAATACCTGATTGAAAACACTTCATTGAACCTCTGTTCTTCAGAGTGGTAGTCTTTAAGGGGTTGAATAATTATGTCAATGAAGAATTCACAAAAGAAACATTTACTACTGTATTACAAAACTAATTGATGTCATTTTAGTTGCATATGGTTCTTTAAGAAGTCCTTGTAGGATTTCATTCTGAATACAATTACAAATGTACACTAAATTCCCTAAAACCATTTACAGCATTGGGGTTGAATAATTTTGAACACAACTGTAAAAAAAAAAAATCCAAAAATCACAATGTATGATTTTTTTTACTATTTGTTTGTATGATACAGCTGCAAATAAGTATTTGAACACCTGAGAAAGTCAATGTTAATATTTGGTACAGTAGCCTTTGTTTGCAATTACAGAGGTCAAACGTTTCCTGTAGTTTTTCACCAGGTTTGCACACACTGCAGGAGGGATTTTGGCCCACTCCTCCACACAGATCTTCTCTAGATCAGTCAGGTTTCTGGCCTGTTGCTGAGAAACACGAAGTTTGAGCTCCCTCCAAAGATTCTCTATTGGATTTAGGTCTGGAGACTGGCTAGGCCATGCCAGAACCTTGATATGCTTCCTACAGAGCCACTCCTTGGTTATCCTGGCTGTGTGCTTCGGGCCATTGTCATGTTGGAAGACCCAGCCTTGGCCCATCTTCAATGCTCTAACTGAGGGAAGGAGGTTGTTCCCCGAAATCTCGCAATACATGGCCCCGGTCATCCTCTCCTTAATACAGTGCAGTCGCCCTGTCCCATGTGCAGAAAAACACCCCCAAAGAATGATGCTACCACCTCCATGCTTCACAGTAGGGATGGTGATCTTGGGATGGTACTCATCATTTTTCTTCCTCCAAACACGTTTAGTGGAATTATGACCCAAAAGTTCTATTTTGGTCTCATCTGACCACATGACTTTCTCCCATGACTCCTCTGGATCATCCAAATGGTCATTGTCAAACTTAAGACGTGCCTGGACATGTGCTGGTTTAAGCAGGGGAACCTTCCGTGCCATGCATGATTTCAAACCATGACGTCTTAGTGTATTACCAACAGTAACCTTGGAAATGTGGTCCCAGCTCTATTCAGGTCATTTACCAGCTCCTCCCATATAGTTCTGGGCTATAGGATCATTGAGACCCCAGGAGGTGAGATCTTGCATGGAGCCCCAGTCCGAGGGAGATTGACAGTCAAGTTTAGCTTCTTCCATTTTCTAATGATTGCTCCAACAGTGGACCTTTTTTCACCAAGATGTTTGGCAATTTCCTCGTAGCCCTTTCCAGCCTTGTGGAGGTGTACAATTTTGTCTCTAGTGTCTTTGGACAGCTCTTTGGTCTTGGCCATGTTAGTAGTTGGATTCTTACTGATTGTATGGGGTGGACAGGTGTCTTTATGCAGCTAACGACCTCAAACAGGTGCATCTAATTTAGGATAATAAATGTAGTGGAGGTGGACATTTTAAAGGCAGACTAACAGGTCTTTGAGGGTCAGAATTCTAGCTGATAGACAGGTGTTCAAATACTTATTTGCAGCTGTATCATACAAATAAATAGTTTAAAAATCATATATTGTGATTTCTGGATTGTTTTTTTAGATTATGTCTCTAACAGTGGACATGCACCTACGATGACAATTTCAGACCCCTTCCTGATTTCTAAGTGGGAGAACTTGCAAAATAGCAGGGTGTTCAAATACTTATTTTCCTCACTGTATATATATATATATATATATATATATATATATATATATATATATATATATATATATTTATTTTTATAGACATACACTTCTATAATTATAATCTATAAAAAAAAAATGGCTTTTTTTGGTCCATGTGTGATGACAGGAAGCTGATCTGATTCATGCACTTTGTGATGGCTGGGGGAACAGGCTGCCATAATGGCTTTGGGGTTGCTGGGTGCAAGATCATGACTAAATATGAATCATGGCTTATGAATAACATTTTTAAAATGTATCAGTCAGGATTTCGGCCTCATCATAGCACAGAGACAGCGCTGGTTAAGGTGGTAAATGACCTGTTATTGGCCTCTGATCAGGGTTTTGTCTCTTTACTTGTTTTACTCGACCTTAGTGCAGCTTTTGACACCATTTATCACACTATACTGCTTGCTAGACTTGAGAAAGTTGTTGGAATAAAGGGAACGACTCTCTTTTGGCTCAGGTCTTATTTGACTGATCGCCATCAGTTTGTTGATGTAAATTGTGAGTTCTCCACACTCTCTGAGTTAAAGTTTGGTGTTCCTCAAGGATCTTTCTTATGCCCACTGCTTTTCTCTTTACAGGTAGTCGTCGATGTACGACCACGATTGGGACAAACAGACCAGTCATAACATGATTTGGTCGTAAGTAGAGTAGGCTATATGTACAGTACTGTGAAATTATGCCGGAAGCTGCTACGCACTGTCGTATGCCGCGGCTAGCAATTGTGGTTGTAAAGTCGAATAGTCGTAAGTTGCATAGGTCGTAAGTCCACGACTACCTGTATATATGCTGCCTCTTGGTGAAATTATAGATAAACATGGTATTCGCTTCCATTGCTATTCTGATGATACACAGTTGTGTATTTCAGTAAAGCCAGATGAGAGAGATCAGCTTAACAATGTTGAGAAGTGTGTAAAGGACATTAGACAGTGGATGCTTTATATCTTTCTTCTGCTCAACTCAGATAAGACGGAAGTACTTTTACTAGGACCACATGCAGCTAGAAGCAAACTTTCCGATTACGTAGCATCTCTGGATAGTGTTTTTGTTTCAGCGTTTCAGGTCAAAAACCTTGGTGTTATTATTGACCCTAGTTTTTCCTTTGAGGATCTTGTGAATAATATCATCAGGATCGCCTTCTTTCACCTTAGAAATATTGCTTAAATTAGAAATATGATGTCGTTACAGGATGCAGAAAAACTAGTTCATGCTTTTGTTACTTCTAGATTAGACTACTGTAACGCTTTACTGTCTGGGTGTGCGAGTAAGTGCATAAATAAGCTTCAGTTAGTTCAGAATGCAGCAGCAAGAGACCACTGTTCCTGCCCCTCTCCCCTCCGTGGATCTTCCCACTTTGTCCAGGCGTTTCTCATCAACGCCTTGAGTGGTTCCATGAAATTTTGGAGTAAGAATGGGCGCTTTGAGGATAGATTGGACTGTAGTTAATGTCAACAGTCTGCTACACTTCCCTCTTAAGTCTGGTTCCTCTCAAGGTTTCTTCCTTATGCATCTCGGTGAGTTTTTCCTTGCCACAGTCGCCACCGGCTCACTCATCAGGGACAAACTTACTTATAAAGAACATATTCACTTTTAATCACCACATTATCTGTGTAATGCTGCTTTGAGACAATGTTCATTGTTAAAAGCGCTATACAAATAAAAATGAATTGAATTAAATTAAATTCATAAGTACAGTAACAAATTAGATTTACTTTGTTACTGTCCACCACTGCTCAGTGTCATAATGTCAAACTGTACAACTGTTAAAAATTGACTCACGCAAAAAAAAAAATATTCATCCAAAGTTTTATGCCATCGATCCGTGACACGTTCAGACCACCTGACTCGTTTCGACATTTTTCTTGAGCTGGTTTGAAGTTGTCATGGTAACAGACTCACTAGGTTAGAAACAGTCAAGCTTTTTTGAGAAGTTGGAGAAAATAACATATATTTTAAAGAAGTGGGACTGAAAAATACGTCCTGTGCAGGTCTTTAGGTTAAACTACATCTTTAATACTTGTGCAATTTCTTGCATCACTTTTCTCATCTTCATTCCTTAAACTAACCCAGGAACAGAGTAGGAACATTCTGACCACCTGCTGTTGTTTTTTTTTTCGAGAGACTGCTGAAAGGAAATTTCTGGAACTATCTATGGATTCAGACTCGGTCGAGCTGAAACGGTCACCCGACTCTCCTGAATATCATTGTATTGAATAGAAGTGATCGAACTGAACTCTCTTGAACCGAGTTACTTGTACTGAATCTAAGGAGTTGAAATCATGGAATCAAATCTTTTCAAACTGAATTGACCAAACTGAATGGAATGAATTATTAAAACAAATCTATTAAATTAAATAGTTAGTAATTAATAATTAAATATTTCTGATGTTTTTCTATTAAATGCGCTTGTCAAAAGTTACACTTGAACTATGATATTATGAGGCTGCATTTAAACTAAACTTTATAGTATTGTGTGCACCAGATAAACCCATGAAGAACTCATGTATTGTAAATTGATTTAATCTTTTTGTTATTGTGATTTAATATTTGAATTGATACTGTGAATCCTGTTCAATAACTGTTTATTTTATTACTTTAACTTCTGTTCATGTAAAATTGGGTTTAAACAGAACCTTTATTTTAATATCATTTACTTTTGTCCCATTTTCCCAAAATTTTATCATGTGGAGTTACATTTAAATGACGTCCAATAATAATGTAATAATTGAAACAAAACACACACTATATTTAAGATATTTATTTATTTTGAAGGAAGGAAAAATATTTAGTTACAATAATCACTGATATTCTTGTACTTTATTATATGTAGGACATGTCCAGCTTGATCTCCTCTTTTTCTTTCTCTTGTTTTCTTTCTCTAGTGCTGAAGTCATATTGCTGAACAGCTTCCTCCAGTCACTCTCGGGTTTCCATCCTCATTTCTCTTCCCTCACTTAAGAATCTTTGTTTCCTCAGAGATTTTCTGCGACTCTTTGGGCTTGTAGAGGTTCAGCTTTCTGTTTCTGCTGTTTCTCATAGTCAGAACCCAAAGTGCCCTCAGCTGAGCTACATGTTTCTCCAATTGCTCTTGGTTTCTCAGAATTATCTTTTTGATTATATATTTTTATGGAGAGCAAAATATTTTGAGTTATTTTAAGTTTAAGTTTATTTATTCTGGAATGATATTCCTGTCTGTTTTTATTCATATTTATGTTCAAAAATCATTGTTTTAGTGTGTTCAATAAATGTTTATCCTGTTCGGCCCGTGACCTAAAGTGTGCTTTAGTTTTGTACTTTAGTAAAGTTTTGGCTCCCTGTGCAATTGAATTTGACACCCCTGACATAGATGAATATCATTAATTATTAAAAATAACATAATTAAAGGTAAATTGAGCAAATTTTTTATCTCAGAAGTTTGTATCAAACTGGTAACCCTTCACATTAGTTGGTACCCAAGAAGTAGCTCTCAAAAAGGTTGGTGACCCCTGATTTATAAGCTTGTTACTTTTGATCCTACATGCACATATAAATTTTTATATTTAGTCATTGTGATTTCATCCTTTTACATTGTATCTCTGTTGGTTTCTTTTATTCAGCTCCATCTCACAAACTTCTGGGACAGCTCTTAGGAGCGTTCTCCGCCGACAGTATTGTTAGTTTCAAATCTTCTCCCTCGCCACTGAGATTGCTCGAATTATTGAACATCTCTCTACTCCAGCTGTTCCAGAGAACTCCTGTCTGCTTCCTCGCATCGTGCAGAGTACTTTTAGATGTGATATAGGCACACAGACCTCGTCTGACCTTCCTGCTGTTTATCATCAGGTGACACAGACCGACAATGAAGACTATGACGACTCCCGAATTCCTGCATCAACTCTACCATCTCCTCTTTATCCTTTATGTTGGTCCCCTACTGATTATTCTCCTACTTCCCCCGTTCTCTCACCTGATCATTATTATTGATTGTGTGAAATTTGTGACAAAGGATAGAACGACAATTCCAATCACGATGTTTTGCTGGTTCAGTTGTCCATAGAACATAGCCACAGAAGGTTATGGTGTAGTTACAAAGGTGCTTTGCATGACGAAGTCCGTGAAGAGAAATCTGTGAGTTCTCGGAACACCCAGCGAGCGGGCAGGAACTCCAAACGATTGGACAAGGGTAATAGCCCTATGCACATGAAAGATATGGGTGATTAGCTGAAGTCCTGCAGGAAGATCATAGACAGAGTTCTGGATGAAATCTAGCCACATTCCATCTGGGGAGAACATGTCAGCGTGGTGCAGAATGTCGATCACCGGTCTGAACTGGTCCGCATCAGTTTCCCAAACGAATTTGTCCTTTTCTGGAGAAAACTTGAAGAACTTACAGGGTCCATTATGGCACCATTTACCTAAAGAACAGGTGGGCTTCTGCATGCACCACAGGCAATGCTTTGAAAGATTGGAAACAAGGACATAACAAGCATAGCAGGGAGTTCTAAAGGTGTCAAAGTCGAAGCGATACCCCTTAGCACATGCTTTGATGCAGACGCATACCTTTCAGAAGCCTCCTATGTTCACCAGCTGCCATGTTCCTGCACACAGCATAAAATACACACACAACAACAACATGATTTATACGATATAATCAAAGGATCAGAATTGAAGTGTAGAAAGGGTTTAGTGCTTTTAGTTATAAGGAAACGTTTGTTACAGTAATTTTTTTTTATTGACTAGGGCCATAATCCCTCCATCCAAAACCACATAGATGTTTTGATCCATATCTGTGGAGATGTTTTCCGTAGAAGACTCTTTACCTGTAATTTTATACACTGGGAGCTGTACATATTGTCTAAACAATGGCAAGGAATTCCACAACAGATAAAACATGCCACGGCTGCAAGGATTATTAAAATTGTAGTCCCAGTCTGACCCTATTCTACTCTATTTATTAGTATATTATGTTAATTAGGCTTGGAGTAAATAGGTTACATGAGTTTGATTAAAATATGGGATAAATAGGTTAAATTAAGCTACTTTATTGTATCTAATAGATTATATACTAATTATTAGGTCAATTTGTTGGATTAATATAAAAAGCTAAACTATAAAAGCTAAGCTTAGCTAGTTACCCATGCTAATGTCACTAAATAATTACTTTTTACTTTTTGAGTCTTCTACTAAATAATCTACAATTTTATACAATAATTATTTAGATGACTTACCAGGTACCTGTATGAAGAAATGTTTAATAGAAGAGAAGTTGTAGTTTCTTTATTGCTGCTAATCGCTGCTGCTTCTTGTTTATTTGGTGGTTGTCAAGGAGAAACTATAATTTTTATGATGACATCATAGGAGCGATTCTGTACACATTACTCTGGTCACATGACCAGCTGGACACATGAGTTCCAAAGCACTTTGCTTAAGAAGCCAGCAGTGGTAGCTGAGTGGTGCTGAGATCTGAACTCATGACCTTCTGTTTCAAAGTTCAATGCTTTAACCACTGATCTACCATCTCCCATCCATGCTTTATTCCTAGTCATGGGAGCAAGCGCTGAAAATGTGTGTTGCTGCTGTTGCCTATGTTTTTTCTACTTTGGTCCATGAAACTAGGCTCAATTGCCACCATTGGGTCTAATTAAACCTAATTTACAGGTACACTGTTTGTCCAAAATTTGATAGCCAATTATCCCTGTGTTCCAAGAGGGGGAATGCTAGTTTTTACAATGTTAGTTATTATATTGTCTGCATCTTGAATGTTTGTTTTATAATAATTGCAACAACATTCTGTTTTTAATTAACTTAATTTTTCAGTTATTCATCTGAATGCCATCCCATGCTAATGTTCTAGCAGTTAAGGATTTAAGTCCATTTTGGTTGAAGCAAGAAAAAATTATGGATGTTTTTTCATCCCAACTTGCTCAAATTAGCATTATTCATTTCAGAATGTTTTTATTTTGGGTAAATTTTTATGGATTTATAGAAATAGAACTACAGAACATGACACAGAAGCATCAACAGAGCCAGCAGATCTTCAACTCGAAACTTTTTTTGCAAGTCCAGGTGAAAGTAAAGGGTTGTCTCATATATATATATATATATATATATATATATATATATATATATATATATATATATATATATATATATATATACACACATGTCATATATATATATATATATATATATATATATGACAATTATTAGCAAAGACCATTTTAGTAAAGTCCAAACCTTCTACTACTACTAAAAGTGATCACCAAAGTCACCAATGTTTAGTGCAATTTTCAAGGAATATCCTTGGTTTCTTGACATGCCATCTGCAGAGAAGCTCATAAAAATAAATATATAAAAACGTTATATTTCATAGATTGTAACATCAATTTCTCTTCACTTTTATTTTAGACTCACACTGATATTGAACATTGAAATTTCCGAACTCACAGATGTGAAAGAAGATTTTTTTTTTTATCTTGTTTATTCAGCAAAATTGACACACAGAGTAAAAATTCACACACATAGTAAAATTATGTTTTATTTTATTATTACACAGAATCAACAAAAAGTCACTTGACATTTAAGATCATTGGCATTGAATATGATCCAACCAATTAATATTTCATCCACATACAACACTGTATGAATGTGATCTTTAAACTTCACTGCTTTTCCACACATTGCATTACACAAACAAGAAACATTTGATTCTACTAATCTGATAGCTATCATCTGAGGATGATCCAGCTAATATTTTAACAAGCAGGTTGCAGAAAGATTTATTTGTTTGACCATTTATCCAAGAAATGTGGTTTTGAAAATCCTCTATTTTCATTCAAGAGGTTAACTGTGACTGGTCTTTGTTGCTGTTCCATATAGCCGACGCAGAGACCTCTTGTAATTTTGAGCCAGAAAGAAGTACAGAAGAGGATCCATTATACCACTAACACATGTGAGAGCAGAGGTTAAACGGTTACCAAATGCTAAAGATCTAATTTCAAAATCAAATAAATTGCCCTGTTTGTGGCGCTCTATGTAAATCAAACGATGTATGTGATAGGGCACAAAGGCCACTATGAAGGTAACCAAAGTAAGTAATATCATTCTGATTGCTTTACTTTGAACAGATTTTCTCTGGTTAAATGTCATCCCTCTGAGTTTAAGAAGAATGAGAATATAAGACACTGTCAGAGAGAACAGAGGGATAGAAATTGCAACCGCAGTTGACACAAAAGCTTTGATAGATCCATTTTCCAAGTACAGCTGATTACAATTGGTCACATTCCTGCCAGAGGGCAAAAAGTTAGTTGTTTGGTGAGAGAAGAGCACAGGCACCATTGAAAAAGTCACCAATGTCCACAAAATGGCACAGACCACTTTAGCGTTTTTACTTTTCCTCACGGATTGGCCTTTCAGGGGTAGGCTGATGGCCAGTAGGCGGTCCAGGCCAATGCAAGTTATGAAGTACATGCTGCAGTAAAGATTTATAAAGAACAGAAACCCCACCATGCGACAAAATGCCTCCCCAAGTGGCCAGTCACTATTTAAAGCATGATAAATCACACGCATGGGCAGCACCAAAACATAACACATGTCAGCTATAGCCAGGTTCAGCAGAAACACATTGGAAGAGGAGGAGCTCTTACTATGAAAGAAAACCCACAGAGCCAGCAAGTTGCATGGAACAGAAATGATGAAGATAATAATGTATAAAGTGGCAAAGAGCATGTTCTCTTCATAGGAACCAGCTGAGTAGAAGCCATTCTGTTTCTCCACTGAGAAATTCATATTTATATCTTTGCTTTGAGTCTGAGAGAGAGATTGAAAAGATGCAATTGATTGTACAGATAAAATGAAATGCACATTAATAAAGACATTGTTCTGTCTGAGGTCCAACTTAAATGTTATTTACATGCCATTAAATATATGCAATCCAAAATGCCTTTATAGATCATAAGCATTTATTTGTACCTTTAATTATTGACATCAAAGCTGTCTCAGAAAATTTAAACTAAATCTAAAATCGGCCCACTAATGAGAAAGATTGTGGGTGTCGGTAACACATATAAATGACTAGAATGAGCTAATCATTCTAGGGTTAAATAATATTATACTTTGAGTGTTTGGGTCACCATTACTGGGCTGTAAAGTAGAAATGAAAATGAACTTCTTAAGCTTTTCATGGTTTCAGATGCAATATTTGCTGATGGTAAAGTCAGCTGATCATACAAAAGATATAACATCTGATATTTAATACAGAGCCTTTTCAGAAGACCACAATTTTGTTGAATAAAAAAAAAATAGCAGTGCTCAAGTACTTACTGATCAGTTGAATGATTCTATTTTCATGGTGATTTCTGATGGACTAATGCTCTTTGGCTTCAAAAGCTTTTTTTTTTTTTCAAAAGGCATTTACCTTCTTCCTGTTGTGGGAACTCACCACCCCCTCTATTTCTCAGAAGAACGTCAAGTTGAACATCACAGACCAAGTCTATGAACTTGTAAACAATGAATATTTGTGCTGTAAAGAATAGATCACAACAGTGACCAATTTATTAATTAATTAGCTTGAAGCTATGCTGAATAAAAATTGTGTAAGTAAAAATAAGGGACAGTCATTAGACATACTTAATTCCTTAACACTAAGGAATTTCATAGTGCTTCACTATCCATGACGCCTAGTGAGCAGTGGTCTTTTTCTATTTGGGAAAGGAGAGGACTGCTGACAAACTGAATATTAACAAACAGGCAATGGTTAAGTATCTTACACCTACAGGGTGCAGGTCCGCAGTAAGCAGCTTCAGAAAGTCCATATAACACAGTGCTAGTCATCTAATTTCTTAGTCATCTCATGTCATTATTATAGCTTATGGAAATCATAGCTTTGAAAACTTTCCAAAAACATATAAATAAACTGTGGATGACATTACCACAGGGGTGGCCAACCAGTCAGAGACCAAGAGCCACATTTTTTACATTTGCGGCATTTAGCAGACACCCTTATGCAGAGCGAGGTACAAAAGTGCTTTAAATCTCTAGTAATGAATAAATCTACACTGGTACGCAAGATTACAAACTTAATATAAATATAACTCGAATTCAGTCGTCGCTTGAAGATAATCAGGGACTCTGCTGTACGGACATCTAGGGGAAGTTCATTCCACCACCTCGGTGCCAGCAGAGTCCCTGATTATCTTCAAGCGACGACTGAAGACCTACCTCTTCCTGAAATACCTAAAAGCACTTTCCAAGTTTGTAGAATTCGAGTTATATTTATATTAAGTTTGTAATCATGTAATCTTTAAACTGTGAACTGTGTTATCGCAAGGAGCCCCATCATACACATGAACATCACCCATCCCTTCCTCTTACACACACACACACAGTCAGTTCAACCAAGTCCACAATCAAAAATATAATAATTTACAATAGTGTTTTTCTTTTACTATACATGTTGCTTAGTGGAACTTCTGGCATTCCAGGTCAGAGTGCAACTGTGATTCAATAGCCGTGGTAATGTCTGATATTCTGTGTTCAACAGTGTGGAGGGACAGTTGGACGTCTGATACAATGCATTTTAGTTTGTCTTTTTTAGAAGACAAGATTTCAACAACATCACTGAGGCATTATTTAACAAACTCCCCTTCATTGTATGGCTTTTTAGCCCATGCAATGTTCCAAGCCAAATTTCATTTTCATTTAATTTTCATCCACAAGATCATTTAAGTTTTAAAAATACCGTATTGAACTCAAGCAAAGCGAACACGCACATAAAAAAAAAAAAAAAACACAAACACAAACTTCGATATGAACGTAAGAGCCGCATGAAACCAGGCAAAGAGCCACATCTTCTCTTTAGATCTGCCTGATTCATCCCAACCCACCCAAGAACTATGAGGACTGTATTTAATACCGATAGTCTGCTACAATGGCTTAGGACCACAATTGGCATGAACAGTTCTGCATTTACTCATTCATCACCAATGATGCAACCAATTTAATTAATGGACATTTGGTGCCACCTAGATGAGAATGGGTTCCCTTTTGAATCCATTAATAATAATAATAATAATAATAATAATAATAATAATAATAATACATTTTATTTATAGGTGCCTTACATCACAATCAAGGACACCTTACATACAATATAAAACAAAATAATTAACAACATTTTCAAATAATGAAACACTCCGTAACCAGAAAGATGTACAAATACAACATCAACTGAATTTGAAAACAGAGACAGATTTGCTGTTGCTGATATCAAAAGGAAGAAAAATTCCACAGGTATGGGGCAGCATAGCTAAAAGCTCAGGATCCCATTGTTGCCAAACACATAAGTTAGACGAGGACATTGATCTAAGAGTTCAAGAAGGAGTATAGAAGGTCAGACAAAAATGGAGAAGCCAGGTTTTGTAAAGCCTTATAAACATAAAGCAGTAATTTATATTCATTGCACTGTTTAACAAGAAGCCAGTAGGGCTGTTAAAAAACAGGAGATATGTGGTCCATTGTAGGAGTTCTAGTGAGTATTCGTGCTGTAACTCGTGCAGGAGTTTATAGGTTAGACCAACAAAAGGATTTTTTTTTTCCCCACAAGAAGAATTTAAGTTTACTACTGTGAAGTTTTTAAAATTTAGTTGAGAACCAAGTTTTAACTTTAGACAGTTAGAAAGAGAGGATGGAGGAAGGTAGGTTTTTAGGACAAGTAGAGTTGTGTGTTGTCAGCGTAACAATGCAATTGGATACATCCAATCTGCAATAAATAAACAATGAATAGGGTGAGTAAGGGGCCCAGAACTGAACCCTGTGGGACACCTGCAGTGATGCTTGAAGATTTAGATTTGAACTGGCCAAACTGAACAAATTGAGTGTGACCAGAAAGTTAATGTTATACATTGCATTCCAATTGTTGCACAGTTTGACCTTTCAGCTCACCGTACTGGTTCTTTGATTATGGCACATGTGCAGTGGGCGTGTGCCATAATCAAAGAACCAGTACGGTGTGCTAAAAGGTCAAACTGTGCAACAATACACGATCACTTCGTGCAGATAAAATAAAACTGGCGACAAGGATAAACGTTCCTTTTTTTTTCTTCTGCAACATTTCTAGAGGTAGTGTTATCCAGCTGACAGTGGCTCCCCGCAAGTGCGTTGTCAGAAGCTAATAGGCAAATCGCACGTGCAATGCTCACCATGTTGGGAGAATAATAAATTGTTCCTTTTTGTGGGAGGAAAGAGACAGCTACAAAAGAGTGAGCAATAAATAAAATTATAATAATAATACACTGACTACCAAACCAAAATGGCAGGTCTAGTGGGACAAATTGTTCCATATGATGAAAATATCAAGCAGTGGAGCAGTTCGATTTCATCTAAGCTAACGGGAATAAAGATGAGGTTTTAGTACCAACATTCCCTACTGTAATGGACAGCAAGACATATAATCTACTGTGCAGCTTGGTTTTATTGCATAGTAGTATTGCTTAAAGAACATTATTTACCAAAACCCCTAACCATTGCTGAAAGATTTTGCAATCAATTACAGGAAGAATTGATTGCACAATTTGTTGCCGTATTGAAGCGACTATCGGATCACTGCGAATTTGGCACAACACTGAACGACACAATAAGAGACAGAGTCCTCTGTGGGCTGAGTAGTGAGACTATCAAAAACCACTCCTATGCAACAGTAATCCTACATTAGAACGGGCAATGAAAATCAGTGTATCCATGGAAATGGCTGCGAAAGAGGCGCAAGAGTTAAGCGTATCCACACAAGTTCACAAAGTATACAGTGAGAAAATAAAACAGGCTGGCAAAAGAGCATGTTATCATTGCAGAAAGAATGTTTATTCGGCAAAACAATGCTGGTACAAAGACAAAGACAAAGACTGCAAAAATTGTGGAAAAATGGGGCACATAGATTGGTTATTAGAGCCTGTCAAAACAAAAAGATGACCATAAATGAGAAGTAAATCCAACAAAAAAAGGTGCAACAAAAAGAAGGTCATGCCATACAGTAATCATATAGAAAATACAGGGAAACAAGATGATGAATCTGATAAAAATGAATTCTCGCATATAATGCCTGTGTTTTCAAATATTGATGGTTACTGGGTGATGCCACTGTTGAATGGGGAGGCATACATATGCAGGTGAACAGAGGAGCAGCTGTATCACTTGTGGCTGAGTCAACATACCTTGAGAAGTGGCCATACCTCCATCCCAAGGAAGCAAAGCGAACTCTGAAACCATACACAGGAGAGCTTGTGCCTCTTTTAAGGGTGGTGGATGTGGCTGTGAGGCTAAACAACCAGAAGGTAAAATTACCACTGTATATTGCGGAAGGTAGTAGTCTCACAGCTCTGATTGGCTGAACATGGCTAGAGAAAATAAAGTTAAATTGGCAGGAAGTGCACTCAGTAGGGAAAGAGTCTACCAGTTTGCAAAACATCCTGCAGAAGCATGCGAGGTGTTCGGAGATGAGCCGGGGAACATAAAAAACATCATTGTAAAGCTGGCCGTTAAACATGACAGTAACCCTAAGTGCATTAAAGCCTGCCCTGTTTCTTACACAATTAAGCCTAAGGTGGAAAAAGAACTGGAAAGCCTGGAGAAAACTGGAGTACTAAAGAAAGTAAGTGTAAGCGACTGGGTCACACCTATTGTTCCTGTATTAAAAAAAGATGGAACAGTCAGAATTTCAAGGTTTCAAGGTTACTATTTTTTATTATTTACTGTAAACTGTAAATTAATTGATGATTTTTTTGCTGGATCAGCCGGTGGCCAGAAATTTAGCAAAATAGACTTATGTCATGCGTACCTTCAAATGCAGGTCGATCCTGTTTTACAAGAAATGTTGATCTATAAAGTTACCAGTGGCTACCTTTTGAAATAACTTCGGCTTCAGCATTGTTCCAGCGTGCCATGGACCAGATCCTGAGTGGTTTAAATGGAGTACAGTGTTATCTGATGACCTGTTAATCACAGGGAAATATGATGAGGATCATCTCAAGAACTTAATACAACACTACAGTGGGTAAAGAAAGAAAATTAGAATTCTTCCAACCCACCAAATATCTTGGACACGTAACTGACAGTGCTGTCTCAACAAAGCTTGATCTAAGGCAAAAGCTATTCTGGATGCACCCTTTCAAATCTGGCCAGCAGGCTTCGTCTCCCTAGATGAACTGTTAAACAAGTCCAAACAGTGGAAATGGTCCGACAGATGTGAGAAGGCATTCAGGGATGTGAAATGTGTATTAACACAAGCCAAGGTCCAAAACTGGCATTTCCTCACTGGTGGCAAATCACATGCAGCACTGGGCTCTGTTGCTGTCAGCGCATTAATACAACATCAAAGACAGGAGATCTGATCAGTAACACAGACGCACTGACCAGGCTGCCCCTGCCGGACACACCACCAGTATGTGGTCAAGCTGGCATTTTATTTATTTTTATCATTACATTATCTGTGTAAAGCTTCTTTGAGACAATGTTTATTGTTAAAAGCGCTATACAAAAAAAAATTAATTGAATATTTTACTTTAAAGAAGTACAAAGTGCACCTGTCACAGCGACTTAAGTGAAACAATTCACAAGAACGTTTTGTCAGTAGTTTTGAACTGGATCTCATGGCAAGAGAGGCAAGATGATTGACAAGACAAAAATCAATCCTTATCTGGTCGACAAAATGAACTAACCGTACGGTCTGCTACTTACTATGGGGTTATTGTGTCATTATACCCTTGCCTCTGAAGTACATTTTTGCTGAAAGAACTTCATGTGAGAGTGGTGAGGATGAAAGAGATGGCACAGAGATACTTCTGGTGGCCTGGCATAGATGCAGAGATTGAAGAAGAAGCAAAATAATTGTCCAGATTGCCAGACCTATTAATATTTCCCAAGGGAAGCATGTATATTGTGAAAAGCAGGAGTCCTAGAACTGAACCTTGTGGCACCCCATAACTTACTTGCATTAACCTGGGTAGTTCTGCATTTAAATCTATAAAATGGTAATGATCAAATAGGTAGGATTTAAACAGCTTAATGCCTGTCCCTGAATAACCCAGCCATTAGGAAAGCACAAGCCAGTACACTCTTAGTGCCGGTCCCAAACCCGGATAAATGGGGAGGGTTGCGTTAGGAAGGGCATCCAGCGTAAAACATGTGCCAAATTGAATATGTGGGGGTAACGATTAAGAATTTCATACCGGATTGGTCGAGGCCCAGGTATCGTTAGCCAACAGGGTACCGGTGGAAATTAGATTAGATTAGATTAGATTCAACTTTATTGTCATTACACATGTACAAGTACAATGCAACGAAATGCAGTTGGGCTACTGTTGGCCGAAGGAGGAGAAGGAGAGGAGGAAGACATCTACAGAGACGGCAGGAAATGGAGAAGTATAGGAGAGTAAAGGTTAGGGTTGGTACTTTAAATTTTGGCACTATGTCTGGTAAAGTGAAAGAGGTACCTGGTATAATGGAGAGGAGAAAGGTAGATATGTTGTGTGTTCAGGAGACCAAGTGGAAAGGGAGTAAGGCCAGGAACATTATAGGTGTGTTTAAACTGTTCTATCATGGTGTGGATGGAAAGAGAAATGGTGTAGGGTTGATTCTGAAGGAAGAGTACAGTAAGACTGTAGTGGAGGTGAAGAGAGTTTCTGGTAGGGTGATGAACGTGAAGCTGGAAGTTAAAGGGATGATGTTAAATGTCATTAGATGAAGTGGTAGAAGGTGTACCTAGAAATGAATGATTGGTGATTGGGGCAGACTTTAATCGGCATGTAGGTGAAGGGAACAGAGGTGATGGGTAGGTATTGCCTTAAGGGGAGGAATGTGGAAGGGCAGATGGTGGTAGATTTTGCTAAAAGGATAAAAATAGCAGTGGTGAACACTTATTTTAAGAAGGAGGATCATAAGGTGACCTATAAAAGTAGAGGAAGGTGCACACAGGTGAACTATGTTCTATGAAGGAGATGCAACCTGAAGGTGATTGGAGACTGTAAGGTGTTGGCGGGGGACAGTGTAGCTAGACAGCATCGGATGGTGGTCTGTAGGATGGTTTTGGAGGCGAAGAAGAAGAGGAGGAGAGTGAGGACTGAAAGAAGAATAAGATGGTGGAAACTGATGGAGGAAGAGTGTAGTGTGAGATTCAGGAAAGAGGACAGACAGGGGCTCTGTGGTGGTGAAGAGGTGCTGGATGATTGGGAAACTACTACAGGAGTAATGAGGGAGACAGCTAGAAAAGTACTTGGTGTGACATCTGGAAATAGAAAGGAAGACAATGAGATGTGGTGGTGGAATAAGGAAGTGGAGGAGAGCATAAGGGAAAAGAGGTTGGCGAAACAGATGTGGGATCAACAGAGAGATGAGAAAAGTAGGCTGGAGTACAAGGAGCTGCAGCAGCAGGTAAAGAGGGATGTGGTGAAAGCCAAGTAAATGGCATATGAGGAAGCTGTATAAGAAGTTGGACACTAAGGAAGGAGAAAAGGATTTGTACTGATTGGCCAGGCAGAGGGACCGAGCTGGGAAGGATGTACTGCAAGTTGATGTGGAGTTGGTGAACCAGGAAGTGGATAGGATTAGTAAGGAGGAAGTGAGAGCAGTGATTAAGAGGATGAAGAGTGGAAAGTCTGTAAGACCAGATGACATACCGGTAGAAGCGTGGGGATTTTTCGGAGAGATGGCAGTGGAGTTTTTAACCAGATTGTTTAACAAGATTCTGGAAGGTGAGAAGATGCCTGAGGAATGGAGAAGGAGTGTGCTGGTACCGATCTTTAAGCATAAGGGAGATGTGCAGACCTGCAGTAACTACAACGAAATTAAGTTGATGAGTCACACCATGAAGTTATGGGAAAGAGTAGTGGAAGTCAGGCTGAGAGAAGAGGTGACCATCTGTGAGCAACAGTATGGTTTCATGCCGAGGAAGAGCATTACAGATGCCTTATTTGCTTTGAGAATGTTGATGGAGAAGTATACAGAAGGTCAGAAGGAATTGCATTGTGTATTTGTGGATTTAGAGAAAGCGTACGGCAGAGTGCAGAGAGAGGAGTTGTGTTGTTGTATGAGGAAGTCAGGTGTGTCAGAGAACTTTGTGAGGGTGGTGCAGGACATGTATGAGAACGGTGTGACAGCAGTGAAGTGTGCAGTAGGAACAACAGACTGGTTCAAGGTGAAGGTTGGACTGCATCAAGGATCGGCCCTGAGCTTTTTCCTGTTTGCAGTGGTGATAGACAGGTTGAAAGACGAGGTCAGACAGGAGTCTCCCTGGACTATGATGTTTGTGGATGATACTGTGATTTGTGGTGAGAGTAGTGGAGAGGTGGAGGTACGCGCTGGAGAGAAAGGGAATGAAAGTCAGCAGGAGTAAGACAGAGTACGTGTGTAAATGAGAGGGAGGGCAGTGGAGTGGTGCGGTTGCAGGGAGAAGAGGTGGAGAAGGTGGAGGAGTTCAGGTACCTGGGGTCAACAGTGCAAAGTAATGGAGAGTGTGTTAGAGAAGTAAAGAAAAGAGTGCAGGCAGGTTGGAGTGGGTGGAGAAGAGTGATAGCAGGGGTGATTTGTGATAGAAGAGTATCTGCAAGAATGAAAGGGAAAGTTTATAGGTCTGTGGTGAGACCTGCGATGTTGTATGGATTAGAGACAGTGGCATTGAGTAAAAGGCATGAGGCGGAGCTGGAGGTAGCAGAGCTGAAGATGTTAAGGTTTTTGTTGGGAGTGACGAGGCTGGACAAGATTGGAAATTAGTTTATTAGAGGGACAGTTTATTTGTAGGACGTTTTGGTGACAAGGTGAGGGAGGCGATATTGAGATGGTTTGGACATGTGCAGAGGAGGGACATTAGTTATATTGGTAGGAGAATGCTGAGGATGGAGCCACCAGGAAGGAGGAAAAGAGGAAGACCAAGGAGGAGGTTTATGGATGTGGTAAGGGAAGACATGCAGGTAGTTGGTTTGAAAGAGGCAGATGTGGAGAACAGGGTGGTATGGAGACGGATGATCCGCTGTGGCGACCCCTAAATGGAGCAGCCGAAAGAAGAAGATGAAGAAGAAGAATGCCTGTCCATGAATGCCGATGTAATTCTGTTAGTGATCCAGGAGAAAGTCATGATCATTTGTGTCGAATGCAGCACTAAGGTCTAGTAAAACCAACAGAGAGATTTAGCCTTGGTCCGGAGCTAAAAACAGGTAATTCTTGATTTTCACTAGAGCAGTTTCTGTGCCATAATCGGCCCTGAAACCTGATTGAAACTGTTCAAAGATATTGTTTTCTTGTAAGAAGGAACATAACTGGGCAGACACAATCTTTTGACATACAGTACAGACCAAAAGTTTGGACACACCTTGTGTCAAACTTTGGTCTGTACTGTATATATATATATACAGTACAGACCAAAAGTTTATATATATTATATATACAGTACAGACCAAAAGTTTATATATATTATATATACAGTACAGACCAAAAGTTTGGACACACCTTCTCATTCAAAGAGTTTTCTTTATTTTCATGACTATGAAAATTGTAGATTCACACTGAAGGCATCAAAACTATGAATTAACACGTGGAATTATATACATAACAAAAAAGTGTGAAACAACTGAAAATATGTCATATTCTTTAAAGTAGCCACCTTTTGCTTAGATTACTGCTT
Organism: Silurus meridionalis; assembly: GCF_014805685.1. Taxonomy (NCBI): domain Eukaryota; kingdom Metazoa; phylum Chordata; class Actinopteri; order Siluriformes; family Siluridae; genus Silurus; species Silurus meridionalis. Next base: position 8,363,031 of record NC_060887.1, on the reverse strand, counting down.
TGCACACTCTTGGCATTCTCTTGATGCCTACTTTGAAGAACCTACAATATGACATATTGTCAGTTCACTTTTTTGTTATGTATATAATTCCACATGTGTTAATTCATAGTTTTGATGCCTTCAGTGTGAATCTACAATTTTCATAGTTTATTTTCATGAAAATAAAGAAAACTCTTTGAATGAGAAGGTGTGTCCAAACTTTTGGTCTGTACTGTACATGGAAGGTTTGAAATGGGACTGTAATTTGATAGTGTGTTTGGATCCAAATTAGGTTTCTTAATGAGGGGCTTAATAACTGCCAACTTAAGGGCTTTAGAGACGTGACCTAAAGTGAGAAGTTAATATAATTCAGCAGAGGTTTTCCAGCTGTATGTAACAGTTCTTTCAGTAATTTACTTGGAATGGGATCTAACAGACCTGTTGTTTATTTGGTTTTGGTGATAACATCTGTCCTATATGTGTAAAGCATTGTAAAGCATGTCCTCACCACTAAACTTTTCGGATATTAGATTTGTCGTTAATTTAGCCACTGTACTAAAAAGGGAACCTGAGATTGGTTGTTTTCTATCAGTTTGCTCAGGTGCTCAGCCCTAGCAGTGCTTAGCGCCTGTCTGTAGCTGTACTGTCTTTATACGCAATTCTAAAAACATCTAATTTAGCTTTTCTCCATTTTCTTTCCAGAGTACAGGTTGCTTTCATGTGGGAATGAGTATGACTATTATACCATGGTGCAGGTGTTTTTCTCTAACCTTTTTTTAATCAGATGGGCAACAATGTCTAATGTGCTAGTGAGGATAGAGTATATGTTGTTTGCCACTTATGAATCTGTCCTAATGGTCAGAACAATAGTCATACCAAGTCGACAGTCACCACTGGTTTGCTCATAGGGATAAACTCATGAGGAACAAACTTATAGGCACTGCACTTATACGTTTCAACTTCCTAATACTTTTATCTCTGTAAAGCTGCTTTGGGTTGATGCCTATATCTGGCATCATGTCAGTTAAAGTCACACACTTTTTTTTCATTCTGATGTAAAATATCTGCAGTTATAGTTTGCAAACCAGGAAGGAGGAAAAGAGGAAGACCAAGGAGGTTTATGGATGTGGTGAAGGAAGACATGCAGGTAGTCGGTTTGAAAGAGGCAGATGTAGAGGACAGGGGTGTATGGAGACGGATGATCCACTGTGGCAACCCCTAATAGGGAGAAGCCGAAATAAGAAGTTATAGTTTGCAAACTATAACCGCATAAATGCAATATAATAATGCAAAATAGTTTGAACATATTTATCCCAGGTGTCTTTATTGCTCTTATCTGTACACCCTTTTAAATTGCTATCGAAAAAGCTGTTTCGAATAAACTGTTTGCTCTCGTAGTCCTGAGGCATGAAGTAATGACAGTCACTGATCCTGCTAAGGATGGTCAAACCTTGACACCATAAAAACTGTTCTTCGATATACTAGTTTTTTAGAAATCATAAAGGACTATGATTCTCCATTCCATTCTCAATCTCCATTCTTCTTATTTTTTCAACACATGCTACTGGTCACTATCATTTGGTACTAATTTATTTTATTTATACCCAGCTATACAGGGTGGGTGAAAAGTAACTAGGCAATATTTAATGCCTATAGAACTTGGCGACCTTATTATCATGCAGGAACCATGATAATAATAACCACCCTATTTTGCTCTTACTGTGTGTGTGGTTTGACAAGCATTTTCTAGGATACAGGCTGGATGACGTGGACCTCATGAATGATCTCCAAAAAACGTCTCACTCCATGTGATTTCTTCCTATGGGGCTACGCAAAGGAGGATGTGAACAGGACAAAGCCTCGCACACTGGAGGACTTTGGAGACACGGATTCAGGAGGTTCTCAGCAATATCCCAGACGACTTCCTTCAGAAGACTGATTCCATTCCAGGCCATTTGAGGAAACTGGTTGATGAAACAGTGCCTACGTTGAAATTTAAAGATCTGCTTTCATTTTCCTATGTAATAAAGTACATGTACAATTTGTTTCAATAAAATTGTATTAGAAATATCGACTTTATTACCATATATATTTTAATTACTTTTCACCCACACTGCATTAGTAAAAGAATTTATAAATAAATGATCCCAGGATGGGTTTTCTTTTGTATCCGGTGCTTTTTCTTCATCATGCCTGTTTACTTGCCATGGTTGTCCCTGGCTTGTTCACTAGGGATGTTTCTGTATGTTAATGATTAAATCTGAATATTGTTTAAAAGGTGAAAATCATTATGGAGTTAATCTTATATCTACATTAGTCCACTTTGTTTATAAACAAACATAAAAAGATACAGACGATAAACATGCAGATGTTTTAATGTTTTCATACATAGCCTTTGCCAGTCTCGTTAAGTTTTACACAAACGTAAACATTTTTTTTTTTTTTTAAATACATATTTACAAAATGTGTGCATTCATGGTTATCCTCTTACACAGCTCCTGCATGCATTCTCTAAAGATTCACAAAGACAAAAATAAAATATTTGGTGTAGTATGCAACCAAAACTCAGCTAAATCTGAGGAAAAGTATATACAGTGGGAGCAAACTATTGATTAAAGCACATTTATTATCTATAAAGCCACAGCCTTACAGTAAAGCGAGAGAATTCCTTAGGTAGGTTCTGTTGGAGTATATTCATTCATTCTGAATAAGGATTAAAAAAAAAAGAAAACAACTTTGGCAAACAAGTACAATTATTATTGACTTGTTTAAAAACATATAAAATCCACTGGCAGTGAACAGAAAACAATTTCAGATGGCAATTTGACTAAAAAAATGAAATAAAAAATTCGGTACACATTCGGTACTTAAAACAAGAAAAAAAAAAACACTATTGCGGGCGAACATCTGTCAAGGTAAGAAGAAAAACATTAAAATATTATATGAACATCCAGTTTTATCTTGTATTTATTTATGAACACTTATTAAGCAGTCACTTATGAGAATTTAAGTATTCTGTTGCCATGACTACTAGAAAATTCAAGCTTCAAATATTTAGAATAATGTAAGGATGCAAAGAAAAAAAAGAAAGAAAGAAAGAAATATATTTCTAATATATTTCTATTATAATTTTACACTTATGTCTTCTCTGTATCAGAGAAGACATAAGTGTTAAAGAAAAATCTCCCCCAAAATATTCGACCTACTTTGAACATGCTTGAAGGTAAACAGAGTTGGAACTGCAAGATAATCAGACAAACACAATAAAAAGTATACTGTTTCTGAGCAAATTAAGAGCATCACTACCTCATTAGGACAAAAGCCACTGGTGACAGAGCAGCTGAACATTCTACGAGGCATCCTTGGTGCTTGATGCTGTGGGGATTGCAGATTTCCCAGCACTCGCATTGTGTGGCCGACTGTAACTGGTGAAGCTGGGGGTGTGAATGGTTCGAATACTCTTTGAAACCTGTGACAACATGGTGGGGGACAGAGGAGAGGGAGAAGAGGAAGAGGAGGAATATCGTCCATTTTGGTTCTGTGTGGACAAGGACAGGCTTTTAGTGCTGTGAGTGGACTGTGCATGCTTAAGAGATCCATTCGAAATGGAGGGAATATGAGAGGACGAGTTGGGGATTGAGCGATGGTTGAGGATAGAAGACTTGGAGGAGGAGGAGGATACAGCAGAGTGGTTAACAGGGTTAGTAGCATCAGGCTGAGAAGCAGCTTTTCCTGCACTAGAAGAAAAAGCAGGGATTTTAGAGACAGGTATTGTAGGAGAAGTAGATTTGGGATCTCCTCCAGCTCTTTTAGCACTTCCGTTAGCCTGTAAACAAAGATGTCAGAAAACATGGATTTTCATCCCTAAGATTCAGTGATTGAAGATGTGAAGCTGTACAAACCTTTCATTTACACTAACAGGAGTTACAAGTTAATTATCACAAAAAAATCTGAGTCAGAAAACACATTAATATAAACTACAATATTTAAAGTACATTAACATCCTTTTTCTCAGGGCTGTAAGTTAAAGTTGAGGGTGAATATTAGGTGAAAGACAGCACATTCATGTTTTAAGAGCATTCATATTTAAAGTGAGTATTTTAAAGTGTGATGAAAACCAACCAGTTACATAAGCCCAGAGGAGGCTCCAAGAGTGGAGAAGGTGCACTGTGGGAAGGTTTCCAGTGGAGGTTTAGTAGGGGGTTGTTCCTCAGATTGGGAAAAGGGACTCATCCCATATGAAATAATCAGGGAAAAGAGTCTGATACTGGGTTTAGTAGAAGAGCACCTTGGCTGGCAAGGACATTTGTCTCTTGGGAAACAGTGATACTTGTGGTGTTAGAGCTGTGTCAAAGTGAAATAAAACATGTGATGTAGATTTAGATAATAGTTAAAAAGCAGCATCTACCCAAAGCACAGTATAGGTTAGGAGCAACAGAGTAAGAAATTAAGGAGAAAAGCTTTGATAGCAACTCAGGAAATTATTTAAAAAAAAAAGAGTTTGTTTTTCATCCTTATCACCTACTTAGAATAAAAGCCACAAGCAGAATGATTATGTAGAAACATTCCATTATGTTATAACAGATGCATTATGCCTTGCAGACATGCTTTCAGCCACAGCCAATGAAAGCACAGTCATCAAGATCACATCCATCAGTGACAGTCAGCATGGAGTTGATCACACAAAGAACATTCTTTTCTTTCTTCATTGTTTAAATACCTTTTAGAGCGATTTGTTTTAGCTGATACATACGCTTATGTAAATGTTCTCTCAATGTGTAATCCCTAGCTGAGTATATGTCTACCTGGCGAAACTGCCTCTGTGAGTCTTGCATCTTTAATTGCTTTGCAGCCCTTTCTCTGTCTGACGTGCCCGGCTGCTGCTTGGCCTTCACAGACATGGGCATTGGCATCCGACTAGTAGGAAGGGACACGCTGACATTCTGCAAGAGGGATTCAAACCAAACAGGAGAAAAGAAGAGATAAAAATAAAGAAACTCTAAATGTTGTGTATTGGAAGGTTTGTAAAAATAGAAACAATGTCTGCATAAAATCTTTGTGGTATTCCATAACATTTAACTGGATTTACAACAGGGGCCATGTTCACAAAGTCTCATATCTTACCATTACGAGTTCTAAATGGCCATAAAATGTTAACTAAAGGTTTTTTAATCATTCATCTTTAATAACTCCATTATCTCGATCAGGGATGCAGTGGATCTTTCACAGAAACAAAACACCGGCATTGAGGTTAAAAAAATGCGTGTACATATATATATATATATATATATATATATATATATATATATATATATATATATATATATATATATATATATATATAAAATAGTGTATATATGTTGCATAGTCAATCCACCTCCGGCATGTTTTATCCAGGAAACTACACACATAACATAACTAAGAGTTTGTAAAACTACTCACAAGTGCAGAGACAATTTACAGGTGCATCTCAATAAATTAGAGCATCATTAAATAGTTATTCAATAAAAAAGGTGAAACTTGTATATGATAGATTCATCACACACAGACTGATATATTTCAAGTGTTTATTTCTTTTAATTTAAATGATTTTATGCTGACAATGTAGGGGCTGCTTTTGCTTTAATTACTGCCTCAATTTAGCGTGGCAGGGAGGTGATAATTCTGTGGTACTGCTGAGGTGGAAGCCCAGGTTTCTTTGACAGTGTCCTTCAGCTCATTTGCATTTTTTTGGTCTCTTGTTTCTCATTTTCCTCTTGACAATACCCCATAGATACTCTTTGGGGTTCAGGTCTGGTGAGTTTGCTGGGCAGTCAAGCATTTAACCAACTTTTGGTGCTTTTGGCAGTGTGGGCAGTGACTCTGCAAACTTTACACTGGACCTCAAGCAAGTTGGATCCTGTGCCTCTCCTTTCTTCTTCCAGACTCGGGTACCTTAATTTCCAAATGAAATGCAAAATTTTCTTTCCTTTCATCAAAAAACGACTTTGGCCCACTGAGCAACAGTCCAGTCCTTTTTGTCCTTGTTCAGGAGTGGCTTGACACAAGGAATGCCTCAGCTATAGCCTATGGATTCGTCTTTGCAGGTGTTTGGATGTAATGAGCTGATCAGAATGTAACACCATGAGTCTCCAATATTGAACTTTTTCATAATATTCATAATATATATTTTCTGAATTTTGTTTTTTTATTAGCTGTAAGCCATAATCATCAAGATAAAAAGAAATAAAATAAAATGTGTGCGATGAATCTATCAAATATACAAGCTTCACTTTTTGTATTGAATTACTAAAATAAAATCAACTTTTTAATGATATTCTAATTTATTGATATGCACATGTATATTATTAATGTTTTCTTAAACTAGGTTGAAATGCAAAGTTTATCTTGCTGGATGATGCACACTCATTTAATCAGCATTGAAAATATCTGGCTGATCCATTAAACTGTTAATAAATTAATTAGTTTTCCTTTATTGTGGCTCAATTAATATTTACTGTATAACAGCAGTTTTATTTGGCTGAATAGACCCTGATCAAGAAAAAGTGGTTACTGAAGTTGGATGAATATTAGGATTTTTTTTTGGTCTATTTGACCATTTCCCAATTCCCCAACTACTTTTTAAAACTATTTATTTATTTATTAATTCTTTGTTACATGGAAGCTGAACATACTTGAAGGAATGAACTAAAGGGCTAATTCTAACCTTTTATTTTTTGTGAATATGGCCCCAAAAGAAGAAAAGATGCATGCAGACCTCCAACACCAACAGAAAAATATTTTGTTCTTATACCTTAGTCCCCACTTAAAAGAATCAGAAAAAAGACAAGGTGAAGGTGTGCTTCTTAGTCTGTGAGTAATCTTTTTGGCTGCTTAAATCCAATGTTAGAAACTCTGCAGTGAATTTATGAAGGCACTGGTGAAGGCTGTCATAAAATCACCCATAAAACACCACACTAGTTATATACAGACATATTTACACTATAGAGTTAAAATGTTGAGATTCCCATAGTCATTGCAAGAAGATAAGGTTAGGATCTGTGAAAGCCACTGGTTAGACTGGGATTACTGTGAGGAATAGGAGATGGAGAAACCCATAGTCTTCACCACCAAGGCGGTCAGAGCTCGAGAGAGACCTGTTGAGGTGGAGCTGGTGTGATCACAGCAGGCCGAGGAAGAAGCTGTGGTTTTGGCTTCTTCCGAAGGCTAGGGCGCTTGCTGGAGTTTGAAGTTTTGGTGACTAAAGGTTTCTGTGGAACTATTTTGGGTAAAGTCTCTGCACCCTGGATGCCATGAGGTTTAGAGTATTCAGTGGGCTGTAGGTCCTCAGAAGACCGTGGCCCCATTTCACTGATTGTAGTCTCAAGCTGTTTTATCGTCTGTTCAAGGCTATCAAGTGTCTTGTAAGTGCTCTTTCGGATTTCTTCTGTCCTTCCCTGTGGTTCCTGGGCAACAGCTTCTAATTTTGGGTTATTTTGTTTGGAGCAAGAAATTTCAAATCTCTTGGTCTCTTTATGTTTAATAGTACCATCTGATTCCTCATCATCTTCATACACCACAACTTGTAAGGTTTTCTTGCCTGTCTTAGTACCAGTGCGGATGGCCTGTGTTAAAGCTGCCAATTGCTTTTTAGGGAACTTAAACTTGAACTTCTTTTTAACATCCTGTTTGGCCTCACTAGTAGCAGGTGTTACAGTCCCCTCATCGGATAACAATGATGAAGACAAAACAGGGTTTGATCCAATTTGGGCATTCACAAAACTCATCTTATCTCCATGATGTGTGACCTGTAAACCCCCGTTTCTTTTATCATCATCCTCGGTTTCCTCAATTTCTTCCTCTATCCTTTCTTCAGCCAACATTCTTTCCAGCTCATCTTCACACTCAAAAATGGTGGAGAGACGTTTGTAGGCTGAACGTATATCCATTGGTTCATCAAAAATTATAATGACAGGCTTTTTGCTGAATTCACTATTTCCAGCATCAGCAGAACCATTGCTACAAGTTAGAGTGGAAAAGTCAGAGCCACATTTAGTCTGTGGTTTGGCACCTACAGTCACAGTTTGCACATTTCCTCTTTTAGCATTTACAAGCTCTTGGTACTCTCCAGTTGTCAAAGCCTGCACTTTGGTGTTGGTAATCATGAAAGCAATATTATCTGGTGGCGGAGGAGGAGGTTCTTCCCCTGGCAAGTCAGGGCTGAGGAATGTCTCATTTTCATCTTCTACTTCTTCATACTTCATCCTCCTAGACTTGGGAAAACTTATTACCTGCTGCTGATTTGCTGAGCACAACTCCCCATGGTTTTCAGGCACCTTGGTGTAAATGAGATCAGGGCCACCCAGTAAGATGGGTGTACAAATTGCTGTTGGAGACTCCACTGTCTCCTCTATGCTAAGTTGTACCTGTGGAACCTTAACCACATGGACTTTGCCCTGTGTAGGGCTGCCTGGGCCTTGTTCCTCTGTCTCCACTGGACTTGAACAAGTCAGTTTATATGGTAGGTCATTAGTAAGGCTTAAATTGTTGTCTAGGCCATGGCTTGGAATACTGGATGCAGCATCTGAGGATAACAGCAGCTTGTTTTGGGATTTCTCATAGGTATTGACATGTGACACCTGGGATGGAGATGCGAGGGATGCTGCTATGTTGTCAGTTGACTCTTCTTGAGGCTCCTTGGCGATCTGTGCTGTGAGGTAATAGATGACCTTTAAGGTTTAAAGGTCACAAAATAAAAGAATAAAAATATTACCAGGGAGCTACATAATTATGCAAGCATTTTATTAATAATACAAATACTTCATAAAATAATACAAAAATTATTTACATCATGAATAATAGGTCAAAGGACTGCCACTGAATTTACACAAACAAAAAAGTTCATAAGTTAAGGCTGTTAACCTTCACATGTCAGTGATTGTAATTTTTTTGACTGTTGACACCGAATGGAACAACAAACGACAAATACACAGTTGTAGATGCTCACCCCCGTATTTTGACGTGCTGTGTTGTTGCCATTTTCATCCATGACCATATCGTTTTTCTCCTGGATGTCTGTACTCTGCTAAAAATGTGAATAATATAACATTAAGTCACAAAAAAATAGCTTCCACTAAATTATGTAACTGGTGATACCTTAAAAGTTTTTCAGGTAAAATGTGCTCAACTTGCATCATTTTGAGCAGATATTATTTACACCATTACTTAATCTATCTGGTAACAATTTATTTCACTTCTAATATTTTCTAAAATCATGTAGTTTGGACATTCTATTAACCCCTAAAACACTTAAAACCAATATTTCTCTATCTTGTAACAAAAATTTCAATATAGTTTTTTGATAAATCATATACTATAAACTGACATCTCAAACATTTTAAAACCTTTATAAACCTTACAGTATTGTGCAATTTACATTTGTTCTATCCATCATACCAAATATCATATCTGAAGATGCCGTAAAATATACTCAGTAACTGAGCAGAGATGCAGAGGAAAAGCATGCAGCAGGTGAAAACAAGTTTGCTTGTTTTTGTATGTTGCTACAGTAAATGCAACTCCCCAGTGATAGCAGACAATTTGTTTTAAATGCATTTATTTATCAGTATTGACCAAGTGTGAGAAACTTAGATGCAGGCAATGCAGTCAAATATGCATTAAATATTATTTATTTGTTAGATTGTTATTTTTTAGACAATATTTGATAAATTTTTTCTTTTTTTTTGTCAAAATACATCAATTATGTAATTAAATTTACAATGAAATGGGTTGTAAATGTTTTATCACTGGGAAGCTCTAGGTTTAAGTATATAAATATGCATTTATGTTTTGATATATGCATATCTAAAAATCAGGAAACAGTGACATCAGTAAACAGAAAACAGTTGACTACATGGCAAAGAATTTCCTTGGTTTATTAAGAATGCCAGACAGAAGATATGTGAGAATCTTTGGTACAGAGAAGGTCAAATATGAAATCAGTGAGATTTTTTAGTACAGAGAAGGTCAAATAGAAAAGCAGTGACAATCTTTGCTACAGATTTCTACCACAATACAGTAAGCAGAATGAAAATGGCAACAAGCTTTTTTTTTTTTTGCAGTGCAGCCCTCAGGCACAGGTAGCAGACTGGAACAAGCAGCTAGTGGGAGAGCTAAAAGATGCCATGTCCATTACCTTCTTATCTTTGAGGGACAGTAAGGCCCCAGATCTTAGCTCTTTGATCTGTGGCTCTACCAAACCTTTGAGCTTTATGTCCTTAACCAAACACTTCTGGAAAACCTGAGAGGGGGAGAATATATGTAGGGGTTTAGGTCCTGGTTTTTAAACTGCAGTATCCATGAAGTTACTGAGCACTTCGAACTTTGAGGATGGATTTGGACCGTAATTAATATAAAGAGGCTGCTCCAATGGCTTAGGAGCAAAGTTTGCATGAACAGTTCTGCATTTAAGCTTGCGTCACTGAAGAGTATGCCACAACAATGATGCAGCTGTAATAAAAGGACATTTGGTGCCACCCAGATGAGGATGGGTTTCCTTTTGAGTCTGGTTTCTCTCAAGTTTTTTTTCCTCATACCATCTCAGGGAGTACTGTGTTGTGCATTGCTAATGTTATTCTAATCTCAGCCTAGTAGGTGGTGTCACTAACATCAAAACATTCATGCATACAGACTCGTGAGCAAATAATAATTGAAACAACTGAAACAACTTGCTTGCTATTTTCAGAGATCTGTGAAGGGAACTTTAAAAAAATGCCAGAACTCATTCATGTGTTTTTGCCATCAAACTAATTAATTTTAAAAGTACATCGACAAATACATAGAAAGGACATGGCATGTTTAGACTGATTTTTTTTCTGTGAAGAATAGATACCAATCATTACAGTAAACCAAGAAAAAAAGCACTGCACAGACACAAGCAAAACTACCATGGCACCAACATTACAGCTTAAAAATGTGCCATTAAATATTCCATCTATAGAGTGTGTGTGTAAAGTTCAAAATTAATAAAAATGTCATCGCTGGCTGTGAAAATACAATACAAAGTTTTCAGAACAGCATCACAACTTTCTGCATATGGGGCTTTGTAGTTTGTAGCTGGCACTTGGTGCTTGTGCTAATCTATTTCAGATGCCAAAAGAAGAGATGGTACCAGAATGAGCGATATTCTGCTAAAGACCTGGGGTCCAGGTATTCTCATGGAGGTTACTTGGTCATGTTCCACCTACCTTAACACTGCAGGCCAAGTACACTTTCTTATTGTATTGGTATTTCCTAATCTCTTTCCTAGTCTCTTTCAGCAGAATAATGCTCTCTGCCACACTGTAAATTTGCTCAGGAATGGTTTGAGGACCATGACATTTCTCCAGATATGCATCTGTGTGATGTGTTTAACGAACACACACAAATATGCTTACTCTACACATCCTAGGTATGCCTTCCCTTTGCTTTCAAAAGTAAATTTCAAAATTTTTTGTTGAATTAATTTACCTTTGTGTTGTCATGGCAACTGTTTTACAGTGCTTTAAATTGTTTATAATGGCTTTATATCCCTTCCCAGATAAAGTTCAAAGCAAATGTATTTCTTTGTTTGCCATTGTGTTAAACATACTTTACAAAAGGAACGTGATACAGAACGTCCCTCATATCATTAAAGTAAGTTTGCACTGCAACACAAATTGCTACAAATCTTAATGCTGGCTGACACATACAACGGTGTCTGAATAACATTATAGTTTTCTGCATATGGCATTATGTGTGTGTGTGTGTGTGTGTGTGTGTGTGTGTGTGTGTGTGTGTGTGTGTGTGTGTGTGAGAGAGAGAGTGTATACATATATACCAGTGGTGGGCCGTCAAGTCTTCTCTGCTGTCCTAAACACTATCAGAAGCACTGACCTACATTTGCAACCTAAATACTAATATTTGTTCCATAAAATAGTTTTAATTTATTCCCAACAGTTTATTTTCTTTATTTCGTAGCGTTTCTCTTGGCTACACTGCTTCCAGTACGTGTATGTGCATGTTAGATTTTTTGTCCACTCCGATCTCAGCCTCTATGTGCTGCCATGTCGGTCTAATCTGCCCAGGGCCTTCAAATTCAGTAGTGCTGGCCTTTTTATCTTAGAGAATATTAGCAATGAGTCTGTTTCTTTAACCAATCATTTTTTTTCAAATTTGCCTCACAGGGCCAGCCAGCTGGCCCAGAATAGCGCCAAGATTTTTTCCGTCCTCTGATTGGTTGGTCAGAGGAAAACCGTTATAGCCAAGTTCGACTAGAAAAAACGTCTATAGCACTCCGCACACATTAATACATCTGATTTAGACTTTTTATGCCTACAGAGGAAGAGGAGTTAATTTTTAAAAATAAATTTTGAAGAAAAGCTAGACATCGTGAGAAGAGGTCGGCCAACCCCGAAGCTAGCTAGCTTGTGTCAGGTTTTGTTCGCTATTTCCAGACCAGTGCCTACGAGAGGTGCCACTGGCTTATAGCCTCTGAGGAGTGGTGCACATTATGAGTATGCATCTCTGTTTATGTCATGTTATTAGACGCGGTTTTCTAGTCGAACTTGGCTATAATAGTTTCCCTATGACTAACCAATCAGAGGACAGAAAAAATCCTGACGCTATAATATTGATTTTGAACTGCTCCAAATGATGTACGAGGCACAGTTGCGGTTGTAGTGTAGAGTTTTGAAATCTTAACTGAGTTTCTTGCTTTAGTAAAATGGTATTCACCCTCCATACGTGAAATGTCTCTCTCTCTGTAATTCCACACGTTGTTATATTGCGTTTTTGTATAGTTTTGATGGTTTCTTTAATTGTGATGTGATATTGGTGGTATTTAGAGGTGGATTAAGTCTGGTAAGTCCCCACTGAAGTCCCAGGTAGTCCTAACCCAAATGCACAGCCCTCAACTAATATACACACTATAAATACTGTATGATGCTTGACAGGCTCATCATGCTTTGCTGAAGACAACCTGTCCAAGAGCATAAATTAGTGGAACCTTGTCCTGTGACTGATGAGACTAAGATAAACTTGTTTGGCTCAGATGGTGTCCAGCATGTGTGGCGACGCGCTGCTGAGGAATACCAAGAAAATAGTTTATTTCCTACAGTCAAGCATGGTGGTGGTAGCATCATGCTGAGCCATAAAATGATTTTTTATATCTTCAGACCTGAACCCTATTGAGCACCTGTGGGGCTTGAGGATGCCCTATAGGTGTACTAACATCCAGCAGCTCCTTGATGTACTAACATCCAGCAGCTCCGTGATGTCATTATGGAGGACTAATAGAGGATCTCAGCAACATCCTGTGCAGCTATGCAGAATTCCATGCCAGGGAGGATTAAGGAAGTGCTGGATAACACAAAATATTTACACTTTGGACGCAGTTTTGACATGTTTATTTAGGGTGTACTCACTTTTGCCAGCTATTTTGACATTAATGGCTGTATGTTAAGTTATTTTCAGGGGACAGTAAAGTGTGTATTAACTATTTGTAGATTATTGTGCATTTTCCAACAAAAACAGCTTTTACTCTATGAGGCATAGACTGTACAAAACATTCGCAGTGCAAATTGTGTGGTGTGGCCTCAATGTATTTGACTTTTTTGTCAAGCACAGTGGTGTCCAATGTTCTCTGCAAAGTTCTGGTGTGGAGGCAGGCTTTATTTGAAATGTAATTAAAACCTGGTCCTAGGCAGAGAAGACTGACAGCATTGGTTTAGCAGTGTGTGTTTTGACTCCTTTGTATCAGAGCTATCACTAAAGATTTCAGCTGTAAAAGCTCTTCCTTGGGATCAGACCAGATGGAAAAATCTTCACTCCCCACCCACATCAATAAGTCTTTGGTGGCAATGACACTGCAGGTTAAAATGTTGTCTTCTTAAACCACTTTTGGTAGGTATAAAATTCATATATCTCCCACCTGCAGTTCTGCCATGATCTTCTCCCCATCATCCTCCTCTTCCAGAATGGCAGGAGCTGTAACAGGAAGAGGAGTGCCAAGCTTGGGCATCACCTCTGGAGAGCCCTTTGGTTTGTTCTGAGGTGTCTGCACTGGAGTCTCAAATTCACCCTCCTATTGAGTAAAACAATATTCTTTAATTAACCATTTTGTCAATTTAAGAGTGCAACACAAAGCCAAAAAATGTTAATGCTGGCTGTGTCAAGCTTTCTGCGTATGGGGCTTTGTAGTTTATAACATTTACATTTACGGCATTTAGCAGATGTAAATGAAAATGTTTATAATGGGTCAGAGTGCTTGTGCTGACAATTGTCAACTGCCAAAAGTACCAGAATGGACGATATTCTGCTGAAGACCTGGGGTCTGAGTATTCTCGTGGCTGTTACTTGGTCACGTTCCACCTACCGTAACACTGCAGTGATGTCTGTTTCTGTCTATGTATACATGCATAAGTGCCAACAAATGACACATAAGTCAGATGTAAAGCCTTGTATAGTTTAAATCACAATGTATTCAAAATGCTTTTTTTTTTTTTCCCCCTTTTCTCACTGGTGTGACTTATGTGTACGTAAAGAGAAACATGAACATGTCTAATGCTACTCTTATCACACCAATCTATTAATAGAATCTTATTAATGAGTCAAACACTGATTGATATCTTTCAAAATGATCATAAGCACTACTGCTTGATCAACTACTTAAAAATATTGTGCAAATAAAGCCACGGGTGTTGCGGCAAGCTGAACTGTATGTTCATGATAAGTGAATACTTCCGAACGACAATCAAATCAAGTTCAAAACTACACTGATTGGTGATTTGCTGCGCGTTTGACCAGTTACATTTTTATCCACTTATAAATAAAAAGGAACAACTGATTTTGCAGAAGACATTTTACTTATGTAGTGTAATATGTAGTGAAGTAAAAGTCTTCCTAAATGGAAATATTTCAGCAAAGTGCAAAAGACTGCTTAAGTAGTGCAAAAGACTGCTTAAGTACTGTAACTACTGCATTTACTTTGTTACTGTCCACCACTGCATTTCCACAAATACAAGAAAATGTAGTTATAGAGGAACTCAAGGCTATGTTCTGTGGGAGTAATTGGTTCTATGCACTCTTTCATTGCAAACAGATATGCAAACATGCTCTCAAATCTATCGCCACTTTTTTCCTATCTTGGGATATCAAGATGAAGGTCAGGTCATCATGTATGATGCCTTTACAGTTCACAAATATTCTGACACCAGAATATAAACCAGGGCACACATGCACATAAACAAACAAAACCTGTGCAGATCCAGACTCCTTCTTGCAGGTGTATACGACCTCTCCTGAGCGGGTGGTGGCGACTCCCATGCTGTTGATGTAGTTCCTGCGTGGGGGAGGTGGAGGCGGAGATTTGTTGGCCTTCTCTGAGCTCTGACTTGTTTTGCTGGTTTTGTCCTGAGACTTTGCTTCTCTATCCGAACTTGTTTTTACTGACAGGTTGGGTTTTACAGGTTTACTCAACACTGCTGCTGCTTTAGGTGCCTTTTCAAGCTTGGGTTTTAGAGCTTTATCAGTTTTAGTAGACTTCTGAGAACTGGGCATGTCAGGCTGCTTGTCCTCTGCAACACAATCAATACAATCATAATTTAGTACAGGATGTAGGTACATTAAGGTTTAGGACTGTAGGAAAATGTAACCTCAAAAGCTGACAAAAAAAATGAATCATATATTCCAATGAGGAAAACCTAGATAAGAAACCAGATTTCCTTTTCATGAGATGAAAGTTGTGTTTAAGCCCGGGATTGACACGGGCAGCCTAAATGTAAAGAAACAGCCACATCATGCTTTACTGATGAGCTTGAACGCTTTGGAACATGAGCAGATGCTTTCTTTCCTAACACTTTGTTACCAGATATTTTTGTTTGACTCTCCTCTATGTTTCTTTGTTAATAGCCTTCCAATTCATGCTGCTGCTGATCTCTGCATGTTGTAACATGACCTATAATTCTGCGTTTAAAGTCATCTTCAAACGAAGAAATGTAATACCTTGGTTCCTGCCCTGGGGAGGTGGTTTATGTTACTGAAAAAAACAGGGTCACGTTTTGGGCTTTTCTTCACAGCTCTCACAGCATTTCTGTCTTTAAATGGTGGGGTTTTATTGTCCTAACTGTTCAATGTATTGTTGTCATGACATCAGTGGTTTCTTTCTTTTTCAGGACATTATAATTTGCTGTATAAGCTATGCCTGATGCTTCCAATGGCTTCAAAAGATTTCACACCTTTACTCAGCTTCAAAATTGCCATGGCTCAAACCGAGAGAAGCCCTTTAGAGCAATTAGTTTCTTAAATAATAACACTAACAGGGTTCATGCTTGCAAGAAGAAACAACTTTCATTCCAAAATGTCAATATATTTCTCATTATAAAAATTAATTTTAAATTTGAACATTTTAAACAAGGTGTCACAGAACATGATGTCTGACCTTTTACTGAGGGTGCAGAAGGCTTGGGTTGCTCCACTCGGTCCTCTGTAGCACAAGGTGGGGCTGCAGCAGGGCTTGGCATAATGCTATCCTCAACATCAACACTTGGTGTTCCTTTCAGCATATTGGCTTCTGCTTCCTGCAGCATCTTTTCAAACTCAAACCCATCATAATGATGCATATTTTGTCTCTTTTCTTCCCATTCTTTTTCAGCTGCCTGGACAGAGAAAGAGGGACAGACAAAAGACGAAACATTTAAAAAAATTTTTGGTTTGAAGCTCGTGAAACTGGGAAAACCCCCGGAAAAATCCATAAATTAGCCGCTTCATTGTTTAAGCAGCGGGTTTCAAAGCGTGGGGAAAAAGTAGCTTATAGTCCGGAAAATATGATAATTTTTTGTTGTATAATGCTTTAAATAATGGACAGTCACAAAGCATCTTCAAAGAAACAAAAACCTTTAGGCCTTTTTGTCTAAAATGTTAATTATATGACTATATTTTAGAATCCCCTAATGGCATTTGAATCTTCACCACAGGAAACAGTCAGTCACTCTTACCAACAAAAAGTACTTTTAAACTTTGACAACTTGTTAAGTTCTAAATATTTGCCCACAAACGGCTTTGTACAACAGACTGGACTGGATTGGATTTTTGCTTACATACTCCCGTTACTTACAATGAAATTTGCTGCTTATTGGACATACTCACTGCAATAGACGGGGCTCTGTTTTTGCCCTTGCTTTGACTGATAATCTCCTCAATAAATAGGCTCGAAGCTCCACTCATGGAAGATCCATTACAGCGAGCAGTGCTAAGAGCCACTTCACTGCTGCTGCTCAATGATGTTGTGAGTTCTGGCAGAGCTGAGCTGCATATCTCAACATGGCTTGTCTTGCTGATCGACTTTGTAGGCAACTCCGGAGTGAGTGAGAAAGAGCTGGTACAGGGCGGTAGCAAAGGCTGGGAGTTAGCAATCTCTGAACTCATAGAAAATTTTTGAGGCTCGAGCTGAGTGACTGTACTGTGGATATTATCAGGAGATGTTGGCTCTGTCTCATCCACAACATCAGAAGATTTCAGTAAACCCTCTGTGGCACACCTACAGAATCCACCAAAATAAAAAAATAAAAAAATAAAACACACACTATATCTCTTAACAATTAAACAAACCCTGTAGATAACATTACAACCACATCAAGTCCCCAATTAAAATGTTTTACTCTTCAAGATATTGAACTAATTGCATTAATTTCCTCATTAAAACTTGTGTACCAGATCTTTAACCTATACTGTATGTTTCTTCTAATGTATAATATATACAAAGCAAGATCCTTTTTTCCCTAACTTCTAAAAAAAAAAAAAAAAAAAATCAAAAAGTGATGAACTAAAAGAGTGTTGACCCCAATAGATTAAATGCTACATTCTAAGCTGCCTTAACTAAACATGGGTGCACACTAATTCTACCAGGTTAATAACATTGTTACACTTAAATTGATATTTCTTGCATTGCATTTTAATTGATTGCACATTCACAATCCAGGCTGTGAAATGATTATTGCAAACACAGTTTCCACAAAAATCTGCCATTTGATCAGGTCGGATATCCACAACCTTTTGGCCATATAGTGTATCTAATATCATTATATCAGATCCACAGTTTCACACAGACAAACACAAGTGTACCTTCTCAAAGTGCTCAGAGTTTCAGTGAGTGATTTGACTCTTCTCAGCATGCTGTCCAGTTTATGTGGTTCCTCTTTGAGAAACTTCACAGCTTCCACCTCCACTCGGAGCACAGCCCGCATTCGCCCTTGCAATGCTGGGAACTCTCCTGATTAATACATGTGTATGTAAAGCTTCAACATGTCATGCACAAACCTATTTTAATAGACTCTTTTTTATAGCCATTTATAGTCATTCCCACAAGAAATAGCAGGACAAATTCAGGTGTTAGCAATGACATTAATTTGGGTTTTATTCTATTCAGGTTTATGAGAGCCAGGTTCCTGCTATTGCTGAATACTAAATATTTCCAACTTTTGCCTATAGAAACTGCATACACATTTCCTTTTTTTTTGCTGATTGTACTAAAGAGACCGAGAAATAATATGTATGGCATTTCCCTTGCTGAAACAACAAATCTAATGTTTTTTGCACAGTACAGTATTTATTAAATATGTGTGGTTCAATTATGATACACCTATGAATTCATGAGTACAACTCATGACAGGAAATCATAGAGAGAGGAAATTGTTCAAAAATTACCTCCTGTTTCACAGGGTTATACATATAACCATCCTCATTACATTACGTTCTTTAGAAACCAAAACAGAGCTTTTTGTAATCAACACCAGTAGTAATTTTGGTGCACAGTGAGACATAGTGATATAGAAATGTACCTAATGGCCATGATTAAATATGGTGGGTGTGCTTTATTTTTTGGGGTAGTTTTTTTTTGCCAGAGGACCTAGACCATTTGTTAGGACATATTTCATCAAGGGTAAACCAAGAAATCATCAAAGAACCAAATTCATGAATTTTTAACCAGCCTGATTTTTACTTGTTACATCTCTCTCTTTTAGAGTATGCAATATTTTAGAAAGCCCTGAAGCATACTGTATCCTCATTTTCAAGAAATTGTACCTTTGAGTACTGCCAGACTTTCCCCAACCTTCCTCAGGCCCACTGCTCCTTCTTCTACTTCCTTCATTGTGATTGGTTTCAAAGCTGTGGCTGAGTTTGAGTCCCTTCTCACAGACTTGACATATTGCTCCAGATCCCTGCACACATGTTTATAACTGTGATTGTACAATATGAGTATGAAATTCTCAACACTGCACAGAGAAATACCTCACATCTAGAGAAATATCACCCCCTACATTTTTAAAATTTATTTTATTATTAAAATTCTAAAAAAAAAAAAAAAAAAAAAAAACTTTGGCAGGTATGCATCTAGGAATTCCTCTTTAAAGTGTACTTAAAGACGTAAAATCTTATAAGATTTAGATGAGTGTTGTTTACATAAAAAAAATAGAAGTAAATCCCAGGAGAACATTTTATGCATGAATTCAGTTGCATTGCTATACATTGATCACCCATGCCCTAGCAACATAATATGAGCCAAAAGAAAGTGCACAATAAGACAGACACAAACCCCCTAAAGAAACTCCAGCACTGACTTCATCAGATAAGATGAACAGAAAAGTTTCTTACAGGAAACAGCTTCCTATATTACAGCTAATGTATTTCATCAACCAATTGATTCTATGATATTTAAAAGACATAACTTTCTTTATATACGCTCTGCATCAACTGCAATGCATCTTTCATGTCACAAATGAAAATTTTACTCTGAGGAACATTTATCACTGTTGCACTGTCTACATAAACTTTGCTGCAGTATGATTTAGCATACATTTGAAGAACACTCTGATCATTTAGATTTAGCAGGTAGAAGACAATACTCAAGGAGTGAACTTAAAAATGGACTTAGCAAATGTTTTACACATGCAGATATTCAGAGTCAAATTGCAAAGTTGTTTTTATTCTGGAGGACATATAAAAGATATAAAAATAAAAGAGAGGGCGCTCACATTCAGGTTAATCGATATTTGCAAGCTTTTTTTTAGCTTCTGAACTTAAAACTTCACAGGACATCTGCATGCTGGTCAGTGCTCATGTATAAAAGCGAAGTTGTATACGTTTGCTCATGCAGATGAGTGTTCATGCTAAATTCCTCACTGGCCTGTGCATTCAAACAGGCATTGCAAAGCAGTTTTTCCCCATTAATTTCTGAGTGAGTCCAGGTAATTCTGTTCTGTGTGTTTCGGTCACACAAAAGAAATGTAAATCAATATCAAAATCTGGAAGTGTGGTGAAGCAATTTATTACAAGTTTGAATCCTTTCAACATGGCTTATCCATGACTTCTATAAGTTTATACATGTGCTGCACTTTAATCTTAGTGTGTTACACCTCTCTCATAATTAAACATTGGCTTATTCCTTTGTAAGGCCTGACATAGGAGATTAGAGCTAAAAGTGTCTTTATACCGTTTTTACATTTTTAAATAAAGAAAATGTACACAGGTTCCCCTGTCCCTCAAATCTATCCAATCAGTTATGGTATATGGTACTTGGTGTCATTGCTTTGCTTTTCAGTTTATTTTCTGCAATTTGTGTATAAAAGTTATCCAGAAACATGCACAAAAGAAAAAATTTTACATATAAAGAACCAATAGTAACAGGTATTTATAGTTTGAGTTGCACTGGCAGGAGGCCTATCGAAGATATATGAAATGTATGAATTGGGATTTGTATAATAAACTCAGTCAGAAGATAATATGAATGGCAAAGTTTGAAAGAGTATTAAGTGCTGTCTCCATTGTACAATGCTAAACTAGTGATTATAAGCATATATTATATGATACCTGCATCAGTCTTGTAGGATCAGTTCAAAGCTTAAAAAAATTATAAATAAATAAATAAATATGGACATCAACCATGTTTCAAACTGATTTCATTTAGGGGGTGGTAGCTCAGTGGTTAAGGCTCTGGGTTACTGATCGGAAGGTCGGGGTTCAAGTATCGCCAAGCTGCCACTCTAAGGCCCTTAATCCTGTGTTCTCGAGAGGTGTTGCATCATAGCTGTCCCTGCACTCTGACCCCAGCTTCCAAACAAGTTGGGGTATGCAAAGAAAATAATTTCACTGCACTGTAATGTATATGTGACAAAGGCTCTTCTTCTATATTCTGATTTGTTATAATTGAGGTAAAGGTATGTCAAGTAACTAACTTATATCATTAGTATCATCTTAAATCATACATTTCTGGAAGGCCATCTCTGATTAAAAATAAATAGTGACTGACTTCGCATTTGGTTATTTCCATATGAGATTAACTGTATACCAATTTCTATTGATTGAATTCAGCTCCACTTGATTATGTATTGTGATGTGTGCAGTCACCTTCCTTTCAGCATCACTGCAATTCACGTCATGTGACAAAACTTCCTAACTTCTATCCTATGTATCCTAATCCTAATTTGTCTACAGTTTTCCTTCTTTGAAAGCAGTGTACAGAGAACAGTGAACAGAACTCTGTGCCTCACCTTAACTGAGACAGAACTGTTTCTTCCATGCTGAGATATTTGTGTCTCTCTTCCTCCACCAGAGCTCGTTGCCTTTGTGCAGAATCCTCTTGTAGTCTCAACGCTTCAGCCAGCCTTGCACTGATCTCATGCTCCACCTTTTTAATCTGAGCACGCATACACTCCTGATTCTGCAACTGCAAAAGGCACACCCACACAGATACGGACACCATAACACAAATAGAACAGGTGCATGTTCCATACTGCATGTTAAGTCACACAGTTTCTGTGAACAAAATGACTGGCCCACTTATTTACTGTACCTGGAGTTGTCTTAGCTGTTGTAACTGAATGCGTAATCCAGAGACGTTCTTCCTGAAATGTAGGAGGTTCACCTCGAGAGGGATGGTACTAATAGAATGAGTTGTGACGAAGTTACTCTCTGGTGTAACTTTGGTTCCAAGCACTGGAGAAGAACCTCCTGATCAAACACAGATTTAAAAAACATCAGGGACCTTTTTGCAAGACACAAATAAACTATACATTTGTAGAAACTTGACTGTCATCTTAACGTGTCCTTGCTGAACATCACATTCCAAAGCTAGTCTTCACTTTTGCCTTTATAAAAGCCTCTATTGTTGTAAGAAGGCTTCTGGACTTGATTTTGTAATGTGTCTAAAGATTTGTGTTAATTAAGCCACAAGGGCTTTAGTGAGGTATTGAGCATGTTGAGCAAGATGGCCTGTTGCACAGTCAGCATCCCACATGTTCAGAGGCATTGAATTCAGAACTCTGTGCAGACCACCCAAATTATTTTACTAACCCTGACAAGCCATTTCTTTATGGACCTGAATTTTTGCACAAAGTCACTGTCATGCTGGAACAGATTTGTTCAGTTTCAGGAGGACTCGCATAGATGTGTGATAGTCAGCTATCCACATACTTCTGGCAAACATGGCATGTACGGCTGTTGTTTGCAGTGAAATGTTTGAGTAAGACCTTGATTAAATGACAGCTCTGTCGGTAGAAATGCCTTGCTGGTCATAGGAAAATTGCCACATTGGTAAAGTTTTTAGGAAGGATACAGTAACACATACAAATGATAATTGAAAACTGTAGTAAGAAGAAACAAATCTTAGCATTAACAAAACATCAAGCTACACAGTGGATGGACGGATCTTCTTCCATCATGAAATTTAATTGAAGCTTTTGGCCTGTTTCTGTTTTAATTCATGCACTGTGCTGCTTAGTGGATAGTGGACAATATATATATATTTTTTTTTAATTGTTGATCAGTCTAATTTATAATTATCTGATTATCTTCTGGTAAGATAAATGTTATCCAACAGGATTGTAACTGTATTTTTACAGCAAGTAATGATGATCACAATAAATGTTCATGGTTTGTACAATTTTTTAAATGTGGAAAAAAAGAGACTACACTGTATGGATTTAGAAGTAAAAAAATTGTTACTTGAAAGTATTGAACACCATTATGTCCTGATCACCTTGAAAATGCTGCTTTGCTGCTACCTAAAAAGCTAATATGCTATTGATTTGTTCCAAGTTATTCAAAGTATTTATTATTAAACCTCCAATACACTTATAGAAATACATCCAAAAATACATAATAGAATAAGAATGTGATTTTATCAAGGCTAAGTCTAAATCAATAAAACTATTATATTTATTTTGAATCAATATTAGAATTACATTGTACATATACAGTACATATTCACCATCCATCAAGCCTATCCACTTTCAACTTACAGTGTAAGAAATCAACTTAATTTAAATATTAAATAATGAAGCTACATAAAATAAAACAATTGTGTACAACTAAAACCAAATACACACACAGATTTTGTTAGAGAACTATAGTTTGAAAGGTATCAATTTATAAAAATTATATTAAAAAAATAAATAAATACAAAAGACGATGATCCCAAAAGAAGTGCTATATGCAAAGTCCAACATATTCTATATTGGACTCATCAGAAGAGATAAACTTTATAAGTCTCCAGCATGAAATTTCATAAGGCTCTCCAGTCTTGCATTAGGCCCAGCTTTGTGGATAGCCAGGACTATGGTTTTCCTGTAAAAAGCTTCTCCAGTCTGAGCTGTAGATTTCTCCACCTCAACCAGAGTTACACTTGAACTCTTGGCTGCTTCTCTTACTACTGCTCTTTTTACCATGGCCACTCACTTATTTTTGCTGTTGGATGGCATGTCAGTAACAGGTGTATTTATATAGAGATGCGCGACACTTTAAATGTTAATAGCAACTGATTATCATAAAACCTTTAAAATTTGCTATAGCAACAGTCTGAATACAATCTAATAACCTGAAAAATAGTGTAATGTGTAATGTAATGTAACAAGGACAGTATTATTGCATACCACTGTACCTATACAGACGCATGTGCATTAAATTGTTAAATATAATATACCTAAAACTGTGTTAAAAGTTGAAACAAATATTTGAACCTATTTGAACCCAATAGATTCATTATGAGTCATAATGTAGCAGCACATACTTGTGCGAGAGTGAAAGTGTAACTGTGTGAACAGGTTTATTTGGTAACTAACTCTGTGTCATGAAGCAAATGGGAGAACACACTACATTTTTGTATGAGATAATGGTTGGTTCTGCATTTTAATGTGCATCACTGTCACATACAGTTCACATTTAGCCAGACAAAGAATCTAACTAAAACAAGAATACAGGCAAGGTGAAAGAGGAAATTCAAAAACTAGAAAACCAGATCTAACCTGCTCTAGATGTGATGTAAATAGGTGATCCCGACTTCATGGATTGATCACTGAAATAACAGGAAATAAACAGCATATAACAAGCACAAAGACAAACAATACTGTAGCCATGATATACCAGTAAGTTACATTAGAACAAGCAAACTAGTTTAATGAGTTAGTGTGAGCAGCCAGGCCATGCTGACAGTTAGCAGTTATGCAACCTACTGATACTAGACTACACCTCTCAGATTGCCCTGCTTACCTGACATGCTCCCTGTCACTTCTTTTAATGCTGGAATCCATTAGTAATGCATGATGCACAAGGCCACTCAGACTGGCTATCTGCTCCTCCATAGCTCTCATTCTCTGTCTGCAGAGAGACAGCAAACACAGATGCACATGCTCACTGCTAACCGTGTGTGCGCACATGCATAACAGGTTACAACAGTAATAAAAAAGTATAGTAAGACAACTGCAAGATCAGCTGTAATGCAAGCATTACATTATTTAGTTACTATGTTGTTTCTCAACACTGGGCAAATTTACTGTGGCCTGAATCCCACTAAAGCATTTGTCTGGATCTGTTTGATTTACTTGATTCTATCAATCTTTTTCATATGAAACCATCCTATCTGATCATTACTTATATCATTGGTTAAAAGATATGTGCAGGATACTTTGTGTGTTAAAAGAGCCTGTGCACACCTCAGTATGAGTTCCAATGCTAATGAACTCTGGTACAGTGGTGCAATTTAAAATTTTACTGTATTTAATTTATTTGTCTATTTAATTTGTTTGTGCATGTGAAAATGTATATTGATTGTAATTGTATAACAATGACCTCACCACAATAGTAAGTCTATCATGGTACTAGGGATATCTTTTTAAAACAACGCAATGTATTGGTCCTGTACTCCCTAAAAGATAGGCCACAGATAATGAAATTGGGAAAACGAGCAGTTAAGCCCTTGTCATAAACAGTGGTGCTTCTCAGGGAGGTGTCCTCTCCACTTCCTTTGTGTTTTTTTTGTTTTTTTTTTTACATGAACACCAATGGCTGCATCACCAGATTTAAATCCAGATTTTCCCCTCTTCAGAATGATGGGTTCATCAGGGTAAGAAGATCGGCAAATGAATAGTGCCTAGTGCTTATAATAAAGCCTTCAAGTCTGTGAGGCAAGTGTTATGATCTGGGGTTGCAGCAGTTCGTCAGGTCTTGGTTCAGCAACATTATATGCCCAAAAAGAGGACACAACATTTATAAACAATTGTTGCAACAGGGCACTGCACAATATTCTGCTGAAAGGGGTCACTGCTGTTATGGAATATCACTGACGAAGTATTCCTAGTCTGCAGCTTTACAGTAGGTTCTGTTCAGAAATTTGTAACATGTGAAAATAACATCAATATGAATCCCAGCAGACAAGGTTTTTCACCAGAACATCGAGCAGAGAATCATATTGCTTCCGCCAGTCTTTCATAGTGCATGATAAGTGAGCAACACAAAGCTTTCCAAATGAGGAAAAATAAACCAGGTACCACCACTTCATGTCACCTTCTTCTACTGATTAATGACCCAGTTCTGAAGCTCATGTTACTATCACTTGATAGCAGTTCTCTGGTTACCTTCATTGGACCACTTTAGTAGATACTAAACACTGCATACCAGGAATACCCACACAAGAACTGCCACATGGAGATGCTCTGACCCAGTCATCTAGCAATCACAATTTACACCTTATAAAAGCTGTTCAGATCATTACAACACATTAACTTAGAAAACTTACTGTGTGCTATAGCATTACATTTTCTTTTTACAGTGTGGCCCTGATTTTAACCACAATGCATACCTTTGGGGTGAAATAGAATCACACACCTCTCACCCCAACCTCTTTGCCCTAGACCTCCCTCAGCCAACACTCCCTGACCGTATGCTTACATCAATAAAGGCATTATTCAGAATGTTTTAAAAGTCTTCCAAGAAGAATAGAAAGTTATACAGAAAGGAGTTAACCAAATCTGGATTATCCAATTATCCAAAAAAACTTCTGGCCATCTAGTGTATCATAGTATTGCTGACAATTGTTGTGTATAGACTCAAATGCCTTAAAAATGTAAAAGTTTTAAACAGCATTAAATTCTATCAATTTTGGCTATAACTTTAATATTGAAAATTCAAACTATTCAAAATGGTTTTTTTACAATTTCTAAATAAAAAGGGCCTTAACACTTCATTAGACTGATTACAAGACAGATCAATATAATTTTCAGTGAACCAGTATAAACAGCCAATTACCCTCTGCAGTTTGTGGTGAAATAATATATTGAGTTAGAGCATTCATTCAGGGTTAGCATGCATTTGCATGATGATGTTAAGGAGATATTTGGTTATATCTTCACAGGTGCTTTCTCCCCAAAGCACACTTACTGTGTTGGAGGTTCACTGGGCGGTGCCAAAGGACCATGACCATGATCAGAGGTTACTGGAGACCCCAGTGCATTCTTGCCCTTATCAACAGTAGGCCCTTCCTTTCTCAACGATTGTCTCACTGGTGAAGATCTTTCAAGACCCAGAGTTCCTTGAGACTGGCTTGCCTGGATGTCAATTATTCTCATCTCACCCATTCTGTGTGGTGATGGGGGTGGAGTTTTCCAGCTTTTCTGACGAAACACTGAGTGGTGCTCTGTCGGCTCCATAGTCATTGCAGGAACACCATAAGCACGGAGAGAACCACGATGGTAGCCTTGGTCCAGTGTTTCTGAGAGTGGAGCATGATGATGTATCAGAAAGGTATCGTTGTACATTCCCTCTCCACCCCTCCCCATGCTTTTAGCAGAGACATCTTCATCTGGCTTGACATCACGCCGTTCAAGGATGGCACTGGAGCATGGTGAAGCTGAGCGTGTGGGTGTGGCCAGTGGGTGGCCTGGTCTCTCACGAGGCATGGTGGCTCCTCCTCCAGATGAGCGGGGGCCAAAAGGGATCCGTGAAGGCAAAGACGTTATTGAATGGGGACTAGAGGGCATAGACGGACTGTTACTTGTCTGACGCATCAGAGGAGCATCTCGACTTGTGTACATCACCTCCCTGTTCATCTGTGGGAATACAAAAAATTGTATATTTAAAACATGACATGAAATACTACTTTCCCATGTAACACAAGTATATAGAATAGTCTCAATCTTGTGCAGGGTATAACTCTCATGATATCTTTAGCATAGATTCATCCAAAATAATACCTCAATGCTTTTCATTGCTCATGAAAACATTAATAATGATCTTGTACAAAGTAAAAGTCAAAAAGTCAAAAGCCAAGGGGAGCTAGTGATTGTGGGGGTAATAAAGGAGTCCAACAATAACTGGTTCAGGCATGTAGCTTTGGTTTTCAAGACAGATAGTTTGTGAGCTCTGTGTGGACTTTTGAAAATGTCAGTGAGTATCTAAAACTGATGATGAACCCAGTGACTCACATCCAACACTGAATTTGACAAATGTATATTGGCAACACCAATTCATACACCTTCATTTTATATTGTCACTAGCCCTGACAACATTAGTGATCCATTGACAAAGTCCTCTGTCCACAAGCTGCCTATACTTCACCCTATTTATATAATATTATTCATAGCAACAAGCCAGTACATTCAGTGTCTGAGTGCTATCTTAGGAATGCTGAAGCAGGCTTACAACAAACTCAAAGAAGTCGTGATTGGACAGGTAGAAGTACAATATCTGGCTTCCACTTGGGACATTTACCAAACTGATAAAACAACAGTAAATGGGCAAGCCTCAATGCCAAGTACCTGTTCCTGGGCTGGGACTCATTATTTCCAGTATTTTCTTAATTATTCAGATGTCCACTTACAGAGGTCACTAATTAAGGCCAGCAATCAGCCAGGACTGCAATGAATGGACATTCGGATGAGGATGGTTTCCCTTTAAAGTCTGGTTTCTCTCAAGGTTTCTTCCTCATACCATCTAAGGGAGTTTTTCCTTGCCACAGTTGCCACTGGTTCACACATCAGGGATAAAGAATTATAAAGAACTACCTTATATGAAATAAACTTAATGCTTTATCTGTATAAAGCTGATCTGAGACAATGTCAATTGTAAAAAGAGCTCTGCAAAAAAATGTAATTAAATCACAGTTAAACAGGTAACAAACACACATACTTCCTCCCTCACAGATGATGAATTATGAATAACTATGAATAGTCTGCAGCACTTAGTGTTATTTTTCTACATACTGAAGTCAAATGAGTCCTGTCTTATGAGGATTTGGTGCTGCTAACACTGGTGCGCCACTCACAAACCAAACGTTTATTAAACAGGACAAACACCCACTAGAGATTCTGTAGCCAGAAATATTTAAAACACATACTAGAAGTACACCAAGACTCTAAGGAATGCCTACAGAGCAAAATAGGGGCCTACTAATAATTAAAATAAAAAGCTATCAAATGCCACGCTGACATAAAAAAAAACTTCCTCAATCATAAAGCCCTGAGCTCGTCTCTAAAACAAGAATATAAAAATCAGAATACCCGAGCACAGTGGCCAACCCTAAGCCATAATTCAGACCAGACTCAGTGAGCACAACGTAGCCATAGAGACAGGAGGACAAAAGAAGATCCTATTTTGTGTGCCCTCACTGAACGCAAAATGAAGTAGAAAGAGGACTGCACCAAACAAAACCTTATAACATACCCTACTTATAGACAAATTAGGGAAACATCTTCCCTACTTCACATCCCATTGAAAAGATTTTCATCTAATGCCAATCAAAACAAACTTCTGCACTCTCTAATCTCTTAGCAACTTAGCAAGTTTGTTTGTTAACCTCGCCAAGTGAAGTCTGTGAAGAGGAAATTAACCAGTGCAACGAGACCCATCAAGCACAAAATAACATCATACTGTAAACCTGCAGAAAATGCTGAAAAACTTTTGGATAATAAAACAAACAATTTTATTTTATTTTTTTTAAACCTTCTTATTACTATTATTAAATTAAACCTTTTGTAAACTGTAAATACTGCATGAGAGAGAGAGAGAGAGAGAGAGAGAGAGAGAGAGAGAGAGAGAGAGAAAACAAGAAAGACTGGGATGAATCCTGGGCAGGAAAATTACATAAATAATGCTCCTTCAGACTGGCACAGGCAGCAGACACAAAGAACCCATGCTGACACTACCACCTTTAGAAAACCACTTTAGTGTGAGTCTATAGTTTCCCTCCTGTTACCTCAGCAATGAGGACCAACAGGAATAACCATGTCAGCAGTGAAAGTGGCAAAAGGTCTTAAGAAGTGAAAATGAAACAAGCTGGAATGCAGCTCGGCCTGTCTGTGTTCTTGCAAGAAATGC
This sequence comes from Silurus meridionalis, assembly GCF_014805685.1. Classification (NCBI taxonomy): domain Eukaryota; kingdom Metazoa; phylum Chordata; class Actinopteri; order Siluriformes; family Siluridae; genus Silurus; species Silurus meridionalis. Next base: position 8,333,415 of record NC_060887.1, on the reverse strand, counting down.
TCCTTGTACTGGATTATCTAAGTATTCTTTCCCATTTAAACAAATCCAGGTAATGTTGATGAAAATCTTAGACATATGATAGATAATACTGTTTAGTCAAGTATTGGGCTTTTTAATATTTACCAAATAATTTAAAATATATATTAAATCTGAGTGATGTGAGTGAAACTTCATGTAATGATGCACCTGGAAATAATGTTAAACGCATTGTCACAGAAAAGGGGTACCATGACACGGTCACTTCTTTTAACACAATCATAAAGACATGTGCTTAAATGTAAATAAAAAGGCAGAACCTTTTATACTTCACATCCATTTATCCATTTACCAACCAAATACAAAAACAAACTGAAACTCTTTTTGATCTGCAGCTTTTTCCCTGACATTCTTTGAAAGGTCAAACAGTCAATTACTCATTGTGCTACTCTCGTTTCTAACAATCAAGGCTTTTTACAGCACTGAGTCAGATGCCCAACCAAAACCACACCCAGCACAGGTGAGGCCCATGTCTCTTTTCACTTTAGTTCTAACAAAGCAGAGCACAAACTCAACTACACTTAGCAAATCATTAACAATAACTTGTTTAAATGCCCAATATTACTTGATGTGAGTACCAAAGTTCCTTTTAACATTTGTATTTTTATCCAAATATATTTTTACCCACATAATAATGTAATAAGTGCATTTAGTTTAGTTAGTCACATACACACACACGCTTTCAATTGGTGAAATTTTTCTATTTTAGGTGTCTACTTCATTGATAATCACAATGAAATATCTATTTTAAAATAAATTGTACAATTGCATTTTTTTCCTAGACAAATGTCGAGGCTCATTGGGAAGTTTACAGCAAAGTAAAGGAGGGGACAGGAGTTGAACATTTAGCATCTTTTTAAAACCAGTGTATGTTATCCTTTTTTTTTTTTTTTTTTATAAAATCTTGTGGAAATACGTCAGAAAAACCTCAAAAATAAAGGTGACCTGGATTAAAGGTACATAAATTTGTCCTAGGGGACAGAGGGTAATACTTTAACCTGAGAAAAAGCTGGGTGTGTCAAACAAAGTAATATAATAAGGCAAATGTGTGTGCACGCACACACACAGTATTTAATACTATAAAAAGAGACAAAATAAAAATCTACACCCAGTAGAATTTACCATATATTGCCTAATATATATATATATATATATATATACACACACACACACACACACACACACACACACACACACACACACACACACATACATACATACATACACACACACACCATACATACATACACACTGATTTCTTCTTTTTTTGCATGTTTGTCACACTTTAATGTTTCAGATCATCAAACTAATTTAAATATTAGTAAAAGATAACACAAGTGAACACAACATGCAGTTTTTAAATGAAGGTTTTAATTAACGAGGGAAAACAAAATCCAAAACTACATGGCCCTGTGTGAAAAAGTGTTTGGGTAGGCCACTCTTAGTAGCAACAACTAATAACTTGCAATGAGTCTGTTATAGCGCTGTGGAGGAATTTTGGTCACTCATATATACACACACCACTATATATATAAATAATTAGAGGTGTAATAGTACACAAAATTAATGGTTTAGAACGTACCTCGGTTTGGTACAATTTCAGGACGGTTAGGGAGAGGAAATGCAAACCATAACATTGCTTATTGTTTTTTATTAAGGCAGTTTATTATTATTAACATTTGTAAACATCAGTTTACATTTTTTAAACAATTTAAAATAAAATGCCTGCTTGGCTAAATAATATATAAAATAATGTTTAGTGGTAAATAATGGTGATATTTTATAAAGATAAAAAATCCATAAAAAATAAAATAGGATAAGTCAAATTAATGCAATACATGTTTTTAGTAGATATGTTGATTTTTTTTGCATACTCTGGCAAATGTCTTTAATCATTCCTTCCATCCTTCTTTTATTCACTCCCTCGAAATGCGGAACTGTCAGGATTTTTTTCTTTGAAGAGAAATTCTGGAAGCAAACACTAAAGATTCTATATTGTGGGACTGTCATAAAACCAGAAGTTGCTGTGATTTTGCAAAGGCGCAAAGCAACGCACTACAAATCGTATTTCTGGTACAAAGTGAGTAGCCACAGTGACAGTGTGCTGACTCCAGTTTCTTTTTTCATACCTCTGGCATTGTTGTGCATGTTTTCAAGTTTAATAATAATACAAATGTGCTCAAAGTTCAAGGCGGAGACTAAACAAACTTGCGGTCCGCCACATAATACGTTCCCGTGGGAACTTAGATTTGAACGATGTTCTGCACGTAAAAAGTGTTACATTTTGTATTATACTGAACACATCTTTTTTTTGTTATTAGGAGATTATACAAATAAACGTAGACCCTTTCCCTGTTAGCCTTACAGTACTACTTGTAGTCTTCTGCCTTGCTCGCTGTTAGCTTCGTAAACTAGCACAAGTCTATGATGTGTGAGATCCAGAAAAGGATACACCAGCTGTAGATTGAAAAAGCCACACAAAGAGAAGAAATGGGTTAATGGGCTGAAAACGGCACACTATTAGGAAAAAAAAATGGACATTTCACGAAATAGATTAAAACTAAAGTAACAAGCCTGTTTTGAAAATGTACAATGTAGAAAGAACAGATAAATGTGTCAAAAGTGTATGATTGAAAGGAAGAATTTGTCTAAAAAATAAATAGTAAAGTACTAATACCAGAAAAATCTCCTTAAGTACAGTAACATAAGTGTTTGTACTTCCCACCTCTGTTTTGATGTCACAAAGTAAAAGTCATCTCAAACTGGTTTAAACATATCATTAAACTGGTCAACAAAATCTAAATCCAATAGAACAAATTTGGATGTGGGTAGAGACTTAAAAGGCACTTTTATAAGTTGCTTTTGGAAAATGGTGGCATAAATATAAAAGGAAATGAGATTCACAGCACCTGAAAAACCTATGTTAAGTGCAAGATGCAATCACAGACCTGAATGCTAATGTTTACTACATCTTGTGGAATCCATACCATAATCCACACCATCCATACCAGCTTTTGTTTTGAGAGTAAAGGTAGGCTCAACCTTTAATTTTTTAAAATAGTACTAGGGAATACAGCAGGAATATTAACACTATAGTTTAACACCATTAAATTATGGATTAATACCATATTATATTCTCAAAAAATATCCAATATTTAAATGCTATATCCCAGGCAAACTGAGATCCACACACACAAAATGTATAAAGAATCAGTTTATGATCACATCTTAGCATAAAACCAAATTGAAACAAAAATAAAACCAAATTGAAACACCAACTGCAGTCTCTGAAAATACTGAATATAGCCCAATGGAAACAAACAAATATCTCTCTCTCTCTCTCTCTCTCTCTCTCTCTCTCTCTCTCTCACACACTCACACACACACACACACACACACACACACACACACCATTTTCTCCATTCTCCTGTAGTTTTGAACACACAAAAATCTTTACATTTACCTCAAAAGCATGCAACCAGTTTGGGTTTGTTTTCACCTAAATCTGGTTTAAAATAACTTTCTGTACTTGTATTTCTCCACTTCTATTTCTGTGCTAAAGTTACTGTTATTGCAATCATATTCCCATAATATGAGCATGTCTGCACAGATGCAGGGTAAAATCTGGTGTGCTTATTAAACCTGCGTTTACATATCTGAGTTGACTGCGGGTACAGACTTGCATGCCTGTGTATTCCATCATGCACACACAGTCCACAATTGTAGACTTTTACAATCTACATAGTGTTTAGTCTATTTGTGTGCCCATGTAAATAAAGGGTCAGTAAAACTGCAAAAACTTAAATCGATTTTTTTTCTTTTACATAGCGGCTCAATGACATTTCACAGAATTGTACACTTTTATTGTAACAGCAACTGCACACACGTTCAAGAATAATGGGGAAATACACTATAAGACAAGAAATCTCTGGCCACAATGCTTGAATATTTATTGCAATAATAAAAATTGGTTCATTTTAATTTTTTTTTTACCGAATTCAAACAAAATCTTTACTTGAGTCAATTATCAGTTATCAGTGGTGGGCGGTCAGGGCCAGCAAAGCCTTCTCTGCTGTCCTAAACACTATCAGACCTGACTACACTGACCTACATTTACAACCTAAATTCTAATATAGCTCTATGAAATTGTATTAATTTATTCCAAACAGTTTATTCTCTTCATTTCGTAGTGTTCCTCTTGGCTGCACTGCTTCCAGTACGTGTATGTGAATGTCAGATTCTTTGTCCAATCAGATTTCAGACTCTATGTGCTGCCATGTCCATCTAATCTGCCCAGGGCCTTCAAAGTCTGTACTGCTGGCTTTTTACCATAGTCTTCTTGAGAAAAAGCTCTGTTTCTTAAACCAATCAGATTTTATATTTGCCTCACAGGGCCAGCTAGCGTGCTGCACACATTAATACATCTGAGTTAGACTTTTTTATGCCTACAGAGGAAGATAAATTGATTTGGTCTCGGACATACTTAAAAATATATTTTTAAGAAAAGCTAGACATGCTGAGGAGGTCGGCCAACCCCAGTCTGCATCTCAGGTGAGTAGGTTGTATTTTATTTTATTTAAATATTAATTATGAACTGTGACGTGATACTGGTGTTATTAAGAGGTGGATTAATTTGGGTAAGTCTCCACTGAAGGCTCAGGTACCAAATGCACGGCCCGCCACTGGTTATAATGGTTACTAGTGAGTAAATTTAAATCTATTTGTTCTCAATATTATTTTTCTTTAAAATACTTTAAAGTTTCGTTTGACTGTTCTGTTTACAACTTGCTTTAATGTGCAACAAGATCATGTAACTGAAGCTTGAACAGAATAAGCCCAAACAGCACTCGTGGCACAAAAGTTATGTTATACACAAATGGCACAAATTGAGTTTTGTTTAGTTAGCCATTGCATAATTCTTTCAAAGTGGGTTTCAGAAAATACAAGAGCAGTTGGTTGGAGATGCTGAAGTTACATACCCTATAGCCTAAGGTTGTAGAGTTTAAGACAGTGATGTCCAATTTTTTACACAAAGAGCCACTGTGGATGCAGGTTTTCATTCCCACACTGGCCCTTTGTGGAAAAGATTGAATGCCCCTGGTTTAACCAATCCTTTGATTAATCCCAGAACACTAAAATGTTTTTTATCAGATTAGGGTGCAAACGTGCTTCCAGCGTATGCTGTAATACAGTGGTGTGCTGATTTCTTATTTTTTTGCACGTTTGTCACACTTTAATGTTTTAATCCATCAAACTAATTTTAATATTAGTAAAAGATAACACAAGTAAACACAACATGCAGATTTTAAATTAAGGTTTTTATTATTGAGGAAAACAAAATTGAAAACTACATGACCCTGTGTGAAAAAGGGTTTGCCCCCGTTAACTGTGATTTAGCACACCTGAGTTCAATTTCTCTCACCACACCAAGACATGATTAGCTGTTCACAATCAAGAAATCTTTTTAATAGGACCTGCCTGACAAAGTAAAGTAGACCAAAATATCATCAAAAGCTAGACATCATGCCGAGATCCAAAGAATTCCAGAAACAAATGAAAAAGAAAGTAATTGAGCTCTATCAGTCTGGTAAAGGTTATAAAGCCATTTCTAAAGCTTTGGGACTCCAGTGAACCACAGTGAGAGCAATTATTCACAAATGGCAAATATCACGGAACAGTGGAGAAGCTTTCAAGGAGTGGCCAGCTGACCAAAGTTACCCCAAGAGCACAGCGACGACTCATCCAAGAGGTCACAAAAGACCCCACAACAACATCCAAAAATCTGCAGGCCTCACTGGCCTCAGTGAAGGTCAGTGTTCATGACTCCATCATAAGAAAGAGACGGGGCAAAAATGGTCTGCATGACAGAGTTCCAATATGAAAACTGCTGCTGAGGAAAAAGAACATAAAGGCTCATCTCAGATCCCCAAGACTTTTGGGAAAATACACTGTGGACTGACAAGACAAAAGTTGAACTTTTTGGAAGTTGTGTGTTATTAGGTTTAGGGGCAAACCCTTTTTCACACAGGGCCATGTAGTTTTGGATTTTGTTTTCCCTCAATAATAAAAACCTTCATTTAAAAACTGCATGTTGTGTTCACTTGTGTAAAAGAGATACAAAAGGTAAAATATGACTTTTGAGTAATATTGAGTGATGATATTGAGTAAAAGTACAAAAGTATTTCCCTTCAAATGTACTTAAGTATCCAAAGTACTATGATTTATTATGGTTATAATGTTCTTATCATTTTTATCACAAAACTTTTTGCTTAATCAACAGTTTATGTGAATGCTAATGTTACATTTAGCACACCAAACTATTAATAGAATGATATAAGTTAAACACTGATTGATATCTAATAGATTATCATGAGCCCGAAACCTTTAAAAAACCGTTAAAAAAAGAAAAACATGTAAATAAGGCCACGGGAGCTGTAGTGAGTTAACATCGAGTTGTTTCCATCATTTATTCCTCTCAAAATGTTGTTTGCTGTTGAACTGACTCTGAACTGTATGTTCACACCAAGTTGACACCACCAAGCAGCAATGGTGGTTCTAGCTTGAATGACACTCTGGGTGAACAACGCCATGACCCAAATTCTCCACAATTGATTAGTTTCAGCTTTGAGAAGCTTCTATCTGCTTCAGCTACCATCACTTGAGTAAAACATTCTCAGAGCAGCCCACAAATTTGGAGACATTTAATGTATAAATAAACATCCTAAATGCATATATTATGCAATTAAATACCCATGTCATTGTGCACAATTTATCAAACTCTCAGAACCAAGAACCAAACAACTCCTTGGCTAATTGTAGCCATAAGATTCATACAACATTTATATCCTTGTCATATACAGTATGTCTTTTGAATTTTAAGCCTTTAAAGCTGCATTGGAGATTCTGCTTACTAAACTGAGTCAGGACATTTTTAGTACAATCACAGAAAACCTTTAGGACATCACCTATAAGTGCCAGTTTAACTACAATCCAACTAGACTAGTTACAGTAAGTTGTAAATGTTTTGTTGCTACACACATTATCATAAACTACATACTATAAATTATGTTATGCAGCTTAATGAAATATTGTTGCTCTAAGTAAAAGCATAGCAGGCAACAGCATAATCTAAGTGATATACAGCTATTAGCTATTATTATTATTATTATTATTATTATATTAGCTGTTATTAGTTATTTAATTATATGAATTAGCTTTTATTATCCTCATAATGAGCTGCAAACACTCCTTTATCTTTTGCACATTTCCCCCTATTCAAGCTGAAATTAAAACAAGTTTAAAACAGTGCGAGTCAGAAGTTTCATCCATCATTTATTTGTCTCAAAATGTTCTGCTTGCTGTTGAACTGATGCTGAACTGTATGTTGGTGATAAATACATACCACCAAGTAAGAATCAAAACAAGTTAAAAACAACGCAGGCTCTACCCTGATTGGTGGCTTGCTGCATGCTTGGCCAGTTATGTTTTTATCCACTCATTCATAATAAAGATGTTAAAGCTAAAGTTAGAGTAAAAAGTTTCCCCAAATGGAAATACTTCGGTAAAGTACAGATACGTGAAACAGCTACTTGAATACAGTAACACATTATATTCACTTCGTTTATGTCCATCACTGTTGTGGTCAGACCATGCCTGTTAAAGTTTATCGTTATGGATATAATTACCCTGCCTTAACCTTGACTCCTGCTGTGTTTTATGGTCACAATTCCTGGATTGTACTTAATCATAAGCAACACAATATTTTCACACACTTGTGCATGTTAATAAACTTTCAGAAACACAAGTACTACACTGACTACACATTTGCACATCATTGAAGCGGTACCATAAAAGAGACTTAATACCTTTAATATTTTTGTACCTTTGTACTATTATTATGGATATTCCTAAATCACCTGAGCACAATTTAAATGAATGATTTCTAGAAAAAAAAGCCCATCTTACCCAAAAAGCCATAAAAACAAAGACAAAGCTTTTAGACCAATGTTGCTCTTGTAATATGCAAATAAATGCTTCTTGTTTCTTTTCCTTCATAAAACAGCAGAGCTGCCTGGACTGCCTACAAAGTCACAAGACTACAAACATTTGAACAATAAGAGTTTAATCCTCTTACCAACACACAGGGAAGACAACATTCAAAGTAACCAGGAGAATGGAAATGTATATGTGAAAATGTATATGGAAATTATAATGTGAAAGGTTAAGTAACAACAACTTTGTATTTTTTCCTAAACGACAGAAACAACAAATAGAACATTCCTAACCTGATACTAATTTTTTACATTATATTTGAAATGTATGTATGTATGTATTTCTTTCGGCTTCTCCCGTTAGGGGTCGCCACAGCGGATCCTCCGCACGTTTTTGATTTGGCACATGTTTTACGCTGGATGCCCTTCCTAACGCAACCCTCCCCAATTTATCCGGGCTTGGGACCAGCACTGAAAGTGGCTGGGGATGGTTCCCTGACCGGGAATCGAACCCGGGTCGCAGCGGTGAGAGCGCTGCATCTTAGACCACTAGACCACCAGGGGACCTTACATTATATTTGAAATATAGCCACATATTTCAAATGACCTCACACATACTTTCTCAACCTGCAATATGAAATCTCCTAATGATTTGTCCTTATATTCAGTGAATTAGGTCAGAATCATCATCATAACCACTTTTAGAGCAATTTGATTTCGATTCTGGACCTCTGGACCCCACAGTCAATAGACATGAGCAACCATTAAACAAAAGTATATTGATCAAGGCTAGCACTCACCCTGGAGTCTCCACTGCTGGGCCGTGTTGCATGGCTGAAGGCATGTGCTGTGTCCTTGTGGTAAACCTTTAAACACGACTGATCTGTGATGCTCCTAGAAAAGGAGAGATCCAAACATGACCATCAGACCGCGGGCGAGTGTGGTCATAATTTCAGCTCTTGAACTTAGTTACTGCAGGATAAATTAGGTTAGAAGGGAGATCCTTGCAAGAAAGAGAAGAAAACCTGTGCGAGAGGAGAGACAACATTTCATCAGGCACAGAACAAAAAGACTTTGTCAAAAGTGGAATCCATAAGTCCTACTGCTTTCACTTCTGCCTATCCATCTGGTCTTGTCTGTGTTATGAAGTAAACTACCACTACAGTGTCTGAGTGACAGCACACAAAACTCTATTATAAAGTAATTAGGTGTGTGCATGTGGCTTGTATCTTATTTCTGATCAATGTGTGTGTGTGTGTGTGTGTGTGTGTGTGTGTGTGTGTGTGTGTGTGAGTGTGAGAGAGAGAGAGAGAGAGAGAGAGAGAGAGAGATAGATATTTGTTTGAGATAGAGAGTGTTTATGTGGTATGTTCTAGTTTTATGACCATAACCTAATATCACTATATAAGAGAAAGAGAGACAAGGAAGATAATTATAAAGTTCAGCTTACATCACTATGGCTTTACTGTATAAGACAGGAGGTGGTTATCAGCTCATTTAATATCTCTGTCAATATATCGATTGATTCCCAGTATGTTTTGGGTTTGTTTTGCAGCCATTGGCACAGGAAAGTAGAAAGAAGCATAGATACCATAAACACCATACCATTTGTAAATAAGCTAAAGATTAAAAGAAGATGCCTTCCATAAAAGGATCATCATCAAATCCTAAATACAACACAAAATCTAAGTTGGTCTGGCCCAGGCACAAGAGGAGGATTTTGACACTGGTGGACAATGTAATTGTTAAACTGTAAAAAACGATAAAAAAAATAAATAAAAAAAACCCCGATTTACCAGTATACAATACAAACCACCGTCCATTCTCCATACAAACCTTTATTATATTCTCCAACATTATAAACACACAGATCGCTCAAAAAAAAAAAAAAAACAGCGGCTGCACAGTGCCGTCTCACATTTAGTCCACATGTGGAAAGAAAGACAAAAAAAACCATAACTAAGTGTCTGAAAACTTATGACCATCAGGCTGAAGTAATCCGCACAAACACACAAAGCAAAGTGTCCGAAAAAACGTCCGCGATGCCGAGGGGGAGATAAGCCGAGCGAGAAAGAGAGAGAGAGTTTGTAAATGGAAAAATAGGGAAATAAAAAAATACCGCGACCGGCGGCACGGCACGAAGCCGGAAAAAAACCCCGGAAGATCCAAAACCGAACCCGAAACAAAAAAACGAGGGACAGAAAAGTCTCAAACGTCTCGAACGGCCGAAGGGGGCGTGGCAGGTGCTTTCTCGTCCGCTTTCTCTGAAGCTCCCGGCTTCAACTCCTTACCGAGAGAGCCGTGCTCCTTACCGGCGCGCGTCGCTCCTTACCGCTCGGTAAGGAGCACGGCTCTCTCGGTAAGGAGTGACGCGCGCGCGCTCGGTAAGGAGTTGAAGCCGGGAGCGCCGCGCTCCCGTTCATCGCATAACATTTAACAAAAAAATGCATATGTGCACTTACTAACAGCAGAGATTCACCAGTATACAATACAAACACCTGTAGTGTCTGTAAGGTTTGATTTTTCCGCCACTTTCGTGAGTTCTTCTGCGGCTGCACAGTGCCGATCGACATAACTGACGTTAAAATTTCTAATTTTTCCCCCTTGTGATCGAGATATTAGGGTTCGGCGACATAAAAAAAGTCGACGTAACCGAAAAAAATGCGTAGAAAAAGCGAGAATTTGGCGGTTCCACTTCAAAAACGTCGACTTAATAGGGTTGTCGAGTTAACCGAGGGCGAGATAACCGGGTTCCACTGTGTATATATATATATATATATATATATATATATATATATATATATATATATATATATAAACATGCAAGATGCTTTCTAAAAATCTGGTCATCTGTAGACACACACAGACACACAAAAAAGAAACTAGAGTTAGCGCAGTGTCACTGTGGCTTGTAGTGCGTTGTTTTGCACATGCAGGCAATAGCTTCCGGTTTTACGACAGTAAATCCAAAATATGGATTCTCTTGACAATTTTGCATCTCAAGGGAGTATCTGTATTACCCAAATGGGGTCTAACAAATTTTAAATATATACATTTCCATTTATTTAATTTAGTCCACTTAATTTGTGGCAATTTTATCAATCACTTAATTTGTGATCAATGAAAAAAAAGGCAATTTTATTTTAATAAAATATTATAAAATATCCTTTTATAAAATTATTAAACCAAGCAGGCATTTTATTAAAACTTATTTTAAAAATGTAAACTGGTGATGTTCACAAATGTTAATTTAATTAACTATGTTATTAAAAAAAAAAAACTATTATAATAAAGTAACCCAGACATTAGGGTTGCACAAGCCAGTGCACTCTCAAACCAAGGCTATGCCACCATGATCTTTTTTTTTTCTCCTGGAAACCCTACTAAGCAAACCATAATTGTTCAGTCTTTTTTATAATTGTACAGTCATGAACTTTTACACCGAACATGCTGACTGAGGCCTGTAGAAACATATACAATAGATATATAAAATATAAATAATAATTAATTAATAATATGTACATTGACACCTTTTGTTTCACAATTATGATCTTTCACACCTGTATTGATTCAATGGTGTTGATTCCTAATCAGTAACTAATGATAGCAAATAATAAAGATTACTGTAGAGGGCAGATGTTTTTCTTACAAAGCCACACAGCTATGAAACAGCTTCTTTAATTAGTGTCAGTAAAAACCAAGAGTGTGTCTGAATCTAAATAGTGAAAACCTCTTTGCCTCACCAGACATTTGGTTAAGTAGATTTAATATTTAACTCTTAAAAAAATATATTTAGATTTGGAGTTCCAAATAGCTGCTGTCAGAATGTCTTTTGTTTAAACCACTTTGTACATAAAATTAACCTGAATAAGTCGAAGCACAAGCAGTGTGAGCATTTTAAATTTTGCTATTATAGTATACCATGTTGTAGTTTAAAAGATCACATCCATAACACATACCTGACATCCATCAGTTCATAGTACATGTTTCTGATGTCATCTTTGACGTAAATGGCTGTGCTAGGCGACTCGAGCATTTTCATGCTGAGCTGCTGTGGAAACGCACTGACGAACAACGCTTGCACTGTGTCTACTGTTGTGATCTCATTGGGCATCCGGATTTGCTTTGTGTCATCACCATACTGCAGGTACAGCACACCTACAACAGGTGGAGAGTGAGCAAGAAAGACAGAAATCTACTTTAATGAATGGATATATGAAATATACTATAAATGATAAATGCGTCTATCAGCATTTATCAGAGGCCCTGCTCCTGAATGACTTAGAGTCTCTAACATCACATCCTCGTGCTAGTTTACCAAGATGACGTTATTTGAAGAATTACAACAAAATATTTTATATAATTGCAATTAATTATTGAATATATAAAATAAAATAAATAAAAGCAAAAATGCATTTAGACAAAGAAAGATTGATCATTTAGCTATGACAAAAGGAAATGTATAAATGGAGGCAGAAGCCATAATTAAATGCATATCAATGTTTCTATAGTGAATCAGGTGAACATTTCAATGTTTAGATCACATGATACCATGATATGAGCTTACACTGAGCTGAGCTGAAAGTAAGGACAGAAAGAAAGGAAAAAAAAAGGAAAAAATAAACAAGATGTGTGCATTGAAAAAACATTCATTATCTATATGTATGTTATTCATTACACATTTATTTCTGAATATATTATATATATTATTTATCATGTATTTAATGGTATTAAATCATTACAAGGCAGCAAAGTGTGTGAAAGTTGTATTGCTATGCCCAGCTGTGTGAACAGTTTTTCCCCCTCAAGTTTTCCCATTATTGTTGTCTATAATCTATACAGAATATTATATACAATTTGTGGATATTTGACACAATTGTGTGCTTTTTGAACTTCCATCCCAGATTCCAAACCGATTTAGTCACTAAATTTTGAGTTTTTGCAGGTCATGAGTTTACAGTCTTTTAAAAAGCTTGGAGGAGTCCAATCATTGGCTTCTGATTGAGCAAGTATCATAATTTGGCATTAATAGGAGCATATAAAAGGTAAAAGGGACTCGAGATACAGTGGGGTTTTTTTTGCACAAAATAGCATGAAACAACCTAAAATCTCAAAACAAAAAATTATTTGGAGATAATAATATAAAGATATTGATTGCAGAAGATATAGAAAAAAGAAAACACACTACATTATTCATAAAACAGGCACAAATTTAATCTCATAGATAAATGAAGAATGGCTTTATATAGTTTATTGTTTCAACTTAATCTTAATACCAAAGCATTTGGGGGCATTAGGTACAATAAATATCTGCTCTAATGCCTGAAATGCTGTTGCACATTAAAGTACCTCCTATTTTGAAACTGGCATTTAAAAAGTCAGAATCAGGTCTGTGGGTGATCATCAGTCTTTAGAAAGAAGTCTGCCCTGGTTTCTTTTAGCTGATGAGGAATTTAAATACATTTTAAAATATAATTAAAAACATCCTATAAGCAAAAAAAAATAACCACTGTACAATGAAGCAAAAATATTTGATTTTTTTTTTTTTTAATAATTGGAGCTTTGCACAAAAGTTCAAGTTAGCCTATTCTTAACCCTAAACATACCATAAAGAAATTACATTTTGTCAAATTTTGTAAATATGAAAAAAAAAGACTATTTTTTACAAACTGTCAGTGAAGAATATGATGTGATTTAGTGAGCCTAACACTGAATGTAAAATGAATAAATATTTATATTTGTTCATCCTATAACTGATGTAATCATATTCTAAATGTACTTCCTGTAGTAACTATCAAATATGCATCATAAAAATATGCTTTTTCTTAAGCATAGACTTCTTATTAGATAATATAAAAAAAATAAAACTGAAAAAAACATAATTCTAAATGAATTATGCAGACACAGACATTGGAGAGGATTCTATTCAGCAAGAAAGTCCCTGTAGCTTCAGTGTATTCCTGCTGTCTCTGTAAATGAGAAACAAATGTTCGGCACATCCAAATTGGGATATTGTTTAAAGAGACAGGCTTAGACAGAAGATTTACTCCAGATCTTATCACAGACGCATCCGAAATACAGCTTTAAATCATTTTTAACAGATAGATAGAAAAAAGGTCTACAGCCCAATAGCTGAACAAACTTCTATAGTTCTATAGAGCAGATAAACAATGCTTTAAAAACAAACTATTATTTAATAATATGGATTATCTAAGAGTATCTAGTTTCTTTTCTCAATCTTTTTCTGTCAAAAAGTAAAAAAAATAATTTGAGTACTTCTGAAGTACTGAAGATGGAACTCGCCATGCCTCTAAACATCTTACAACAAACCAGAATTAGATCAGGACCAGCAAAATGAACCTAAAGCTTTTTTATTATCTAAAGCATACTAGAGTTAAAAGTCAAAATAGTCATGCTGTTAAACAATCACATTATCCTTAAATCAGATGCAAATATCCAAAAACAGTTACACTGAAAAGCACACTTACTGTTGCTCTCCGCAGTGCAGTAAAAAACCTGACCGTCTCTAAACCCCTGCGATTCCACAATGTTCTTTCACAAGCTTTATTTAGAGAAGACATTTCTCCCCCCACTTCCCCTTCTTTCTCTCCATTTCTTTCTATACCTCTCTGCCTCTTTCCAGCTGTTGCGCATTTAAACCAACCAATCAGTGATTTTGGGCCAAGTGGAGGCTTCTCTTTCAAAGTATGCGTCTGTGTCTATAAAAAAAAAAGTAGGTGTGTTTTGAGTACTGGTAATAAAAACATGAAAGAGAATCTGAAAGAGGGTTTAAAAAAAAAAAAAAAAAAAGGTTTGTGTGCGTGCCAGTACATTAGTGAGGAAATGTATGTGTGCCTGCCCACAATCTAGTCTCTAGCCAGTAATACATGCCTGTGTGTGCATAAGTAGAGCCTCTTACTGGCTGGATGGAAAAAAACAAAATTGCATCTATGACTTGCATTAACACACACACACACACACACACACACACACACACACACACACACACACACACACACAATAATTTTGAATGAGACAGAAAAAAGTTAACCTTTTCTCCATAACAAATGAAAAGTATACTTTTCACTTTTGCTAAATACTCTGTTATTTAAAGACTGTATTTAAGTCTATATGAATGTCCAGCACTTTCTAAAAACATGTGCCTATAATAGTAACTAACTCCAGTTTTAATGAGACTGTTAATGCCAGATCAAACAATCTAATTGATCTGTGTATGTATGTACAGATGTACCAAGTGAGCGGTCCTTGGTCTGGTTAGCAGAGCGCACCACAGGTAGGCTGGCCCGGGAGCGGGAGCCACGGGTAAAGGCAAAAGGCACTTCACACTCTGACATGACCGCTAAATTGTCCAGAGACACCAGCAAGCTGAGGTCTGGCTGATCACTGAACACTGGTACCAGACTTGAGCACGCCACCCCTGCCCTGGCACTCCGGTTCTAAAAGTAACAGCAGAAAAAGACACATATAAATCATACAGTTTAACTTAACTAAAGGAAGTAGTATCTACTTGAAGTAGAAAAGTAATAAAAAATCCATCTGGTGTTAAAATGAAAAGGGCTTACCACATACAGCCATGTAAATAAAACTGTTTGAATTATATAGTGGAATGTATCAGGACATCACAGAAATCATCTGGTCCCTATCAGGTCTTAAAATTAGGTAAATACAACCTCAGATGAACAACACACGACATATTACACCACGCCTTCAAGCTGAAATGGAGAAACCATGCGTGGAAGAACTAAGTACACCTTTACTGCTTCCATAAAATTAAAGAGGTTAGTAGCAGCCAGGGGCTGTTAATCAAACATGCCTTTATAAATTGATCATCAGCAAGCGTGACCACCTCTTTAAAAGCCCAAGGTTTAGTCTGGAACATCCACATTAGCAAAGAAAGACATCAGCAATGATCTTAAAGAAGCAACTATTGCTGCCCACTAACATGAACAAATTAAATTCAATCATTCTACAGTGCAGAACATTTGTAAAAGTGGAAACATTCAGGACAGTCATCCCAGGAGTGGACATACCAGCAATTTCACACCAAGGTCAGACCAATGCTCAGAGACACTGCAAAAAAAACCCCACATCATAGATTCTACAGGTCTGAGTTAGGATGTTAAAAGAGATGACTAAACAAGCATTGTTTGTTTGGAAGGGTTGCTCAAAGAAAGCTTCTTCTCGCTAAAAAGCTCATGGCAGCACAGCTTAGATTTGCAAATTTGCATAAGAACAAACCACATAACTTCCTTTGACAGGCAAGATAATAGTGAAGATGAATGTCCATAAAACAGGAAAAATACATGAGAAGCAAAACAGAATATCAGCACAAACACCAGCTCATACCAGCTGTCAAGCGCAGTGGTGGAGAGGTCATGATTTGAGTATGTTTTGCAGCCACAGGACCTGGGCATCTCCACAAATGTTTTCGTCATTTCAGCTTGATTTTTGTAAAACAAACAATGACATGGTGCAACGTGTTATGTGTTCTTGCATATGGGGTTGTATTTACCCAATTCTAAGACCTTATAAATACAAGATTTTTATTATGTTCTGATACGTTAAACCATTCAAAGAGGGTGTAGGTTCATGTTTACAGGATGGTATACACACAATGTATACAATTTAACCTGTCAAGAGGCTGAATACATTAAGCAGCAAGCAAACAGTCCGTTCTCCGGTTGGTCTTTTGGAAGCAGGGAAAAATCATACTAATGTAAGCTGGCACGTTTAAGGAATCTGAGTGTCTTTGACAATACCCAAAGTAGCGCTACTGTAGCACAAATAGTAGAAAAAAGTGACTGGCGGCTTGGATAGTGTGTCGGAACATTACAGCGTGGTGCAGAGCTGCAACCTGGTCCGAATGATCGTTCTGTTTTTATACACCACTCATGTACCTATTGTACATGAGCATCAGATCAAGACCATGAAGCCAAAGAAGAAGGTGATGTGGTCTGATGAAACGCATTTTCTTTCATGTAGATGGCAGGGCGTGTGATAAGGAAATGATACTCTGCGTGATGTTATGCTGAGAAACCTTGGGTCCTGGCATATATGTGGCTGTTTTTGACATATACCACCTATATTAACATGTACACTTCTGCACAGCATTGGTACTCCCTACTGTTGCGGTCTTTTCACAGCACACCTTTAGAGATTTTGTAGAGGTCATGCCTCGAATTTGTTTTCTGGTAGCACAAGAGGGCCCCTATATGATATCAGGCAGGTAGTTTTAAAGTTGTGAACGATCAGTGTATAATAACAGTTTTGACGTTCACTTCAAGGTTAGATGTTTTTCCGCCCGTATATTTTGTGGCCTTTCTGATAAGAAGTCTAGCGCCCAGTTAAAGAGAGGGGAATTCCAGTGACTCAGTTTGTGTATTAGCTGCTGGGAGATGATTGTGTTAAATGATGAACTAAAATCCAAGAACACCATTCGCACCTAGTCCAGTTGTGTAAGGGCTGGATGGAGAGCGGCCGAGCTGGCATCCTCTGTGAACCTGTAGTTCTATATGCAAACTGGAACGGGTCATGGGAGGTAGGAAGAATGGATTTTATGTGCTGCATGACCATTTGCTCAAAGCACTTTATAATGATGGAGGTCAGTGCAACGAAACTTGAAATTGTTGTAGTGGCCTTGAAACACTTTGGAACAACTGTTTGACTCAGTGAGATGTTAAAGATGTACATCTTTGAGTTCTTTAGCACAGTCCCTTAGAACCCGACCAGGTATGTTGTCTGGTCCGGCTGCCTTGCGTGGATTGATCCTCATGAGGGTCTTTTCCACACTAACTGGGGACAGACACACAGCGTGCTCCTGTGGGAAAGATGAGATCTTTGCCTGTGTGGTGTTTTGGATGTCAAATCAGCCAAATAATTTGTTGAGGCTGTTTAGCAAGGATATGTCACTGTCACAGATCTGTGGTAGGGGTTTATAGTTTATAGTAGGGGTTTGGATGCCTTGCCAGACTCTGAAATGTCCAGATATTTTATTGCTGTATTGAGGTTTTGCTTCCCTGGTTCGACTTGACAAGTTGTCTCTTACTGTTGCCAGGCCTGCACTGTTACCGGCTCTAAAGCCTGGGGCTGCATGGGACTAGCAGCAGAACAGGCACTCCACTGTCTGCCACACCTCTCCAGGGAATTCCAAATGGCAGTGTACCCAGCAAAGAAGAAAAGCGGAAGGGTCGCAGATCGGCAACTAAGCATGTGCGGGCACCCCAGTCTGAGGTCCAGAGTGCTCTGGAACAGGTTTATGTGTAGTATAAGGTGACAATGTGACACTGTGCTGTGCAAGTCCAGAGTTAAAATGTCATACGTAGTGCAAAAATAATTGCGCATTGAAGGAAAAGAGACAAAGGGAGAAGTCCAGGTGCTAGTTGCTGGGTGTCTCATGGTTTAGACACAGTATGGCCTGCGGAAAAAGCGCCTACTCATTCTCTCTGTGTTTGCTGTCAAAGACCAGAAGCGCAACAGAAAAGTGTCCATTGTTGAGGCTGAGGTCCTTCACAATCTTCCTGGCTCTGTTCCGGCACCACATGCTGTAAATGTCCTGCAGGTTATGGAGCTCAGTGCAGATGGTACATTCCTCTGGATGGCTTGCCTGTCCTGCATGGTGCTGTTCCCAAACCAGGAAGTGATGCTACTCATCAGGACGCTCTCAATGGTGCAAGTGTAAAAAGTCCTTATCACCTGAGAGGGTAGTTTAAAGTTCCTTAGGAGTCTCAGATGGTACAGATGTTGCCGGGCCTTCTTCACCAGGGTATTGATGTGATAGGACCAAGACAGGTCCTCTGTGATGTGAACACCTGGGTACCGAAAATTGTCCACTCTCTCCACTGAGGTTCCATTGATGTTTAGTTGGTTTGACCGCTCCTGCTTCGTGCTGAAGTCCACTATTAACTCCTTAGTCTTTCTGATGTTCAGGAGAAGATTGTTCTCCTGGCACCACCTCACCAGGTTTTTAAACTCCTGTAGCTGGACCCTCTCGTCGTTGTTGGAGATCAGGCCCACCACAAGTGTTGTCAGCAAACTTGATGATGGTGGTGGAGTTGAAAGTAGCCACACAGTCATGTGTGTACTGTGAGTACAGCAAGGGGCCCAGAACACAACCCTGAGGAGCTCCAGTGCTTAGGGTGAGGGTGGATGAGGTGTGTTTGCCCACCTGTACGGCTTGTGGTCAAGGTTTCTTCCTTATACCATCTCAGAGAGTTTTTCCTTGCCACAGTCGCCACCGGCTTGCTCATCAGAGACAAACTTACTTATAAAGAACATATTCACTTTTAATCACCACATTATCTGTGTAAAGCTGCTTTGAGACAATGTTCATTGTTTAAGTGCTATACAATTAAAAATAAATTGAATTGAATTGGTCTGTCTGTCAGGAGGTTGGAGATCCATTGACACAGGGGTGGACTGAGTTCCAGGACCTCCAACTTTGAGGTAAGCATGGAGGGAATCATGGTGTTAAACGCTGAACTGTAGTCTACAAACAGAATTTTTGCATAATTCCCTTTTCTGCAGTCCAGGTGGCTCATCTTTGTGTGTAGAAGATGTACAATGGTGTCATAGAGCAGTTCTGGTGGTACACCAACTGTAGAGGATCAAGTGTGTCTGGTAATGATGCAGTGATTAAGTCTCTGACCAGTCTTTCAAAGCACTATCACTACTGCGGTCAGGGCTACAGAGTGGTAGTTGTTGAAGCAGGCGGGTTAAGGTTTCTTCGGGACAGTAACAATGGTGGACTGTTTGAAGCATGAGGCAACAATAGACTGTTCCATGAAGAGTTTAAATATCTCGGTGAACACCGGTGCTTGTTGGTCAGTGCAGGCTTTCAGAAATCGACCTGTGAAGTCATCTGTATACGTGTACCGTTACACTCAGCAATTTGAACTACAGGAGCATCGTCTGTTGGATCGGATCACATGGACCAGCCTTCGCTCCCCACCTGCACCCATGAACCTGTCACTGGTTCACCATTGTTCCTTCCTTGGACCACTTTTGATAGATACTGACCATAGCAGACTGGGAACAACCCAAAAATAACTGAAGTTTTGGAGATGATCTGACCCAGTCATCTAGCCCATTCTAACACATCAACTTTGAGGAACAAATGTTCACTTGCTGCCAATAATATCCAACCCACTAAAAGATGACATGATGAAGAGATAATCAGTGTTATTCACTTCACACCTCATAATGTTATAATGGCAATGCTTGGTTGGTTGGATGGTTGGATGGATAGATGGATTATTATAAATATTTAAAGTAATACTGTATCAGCGAATGCTTCTCTACCTTGTGAGTTATATAGACATCAAATATGTTAGTTTATAGCTTTCAAAGTTATAAAACTGTTTCTGGTGATGAACTTAGATATTTGGACCCTGAATCAGGCAGTCCACACACTCATGGCAAACAATGCATTGTTTTCTTTCATATTATGGGTTGGGATGGATACACACACATGCACAAATGTTAACTGGAATTCACTGGCCTGTCAATTACTGACTGTGGATTGATGGAGTGACTCAATTTTTAGAAGATATCTCTGAATGTTAACTTCACACTGTAGAGAAGACAACATCCCCTGCAAACACTATAGAAAGATACATAGAGACAGAGTAAAAGAAAGAAAGAAAGAAAGAAAGAAAGAAAGAAAGAAAGAAAGAAAGAAAGAAAGAAAGAAAGAAAGAAAGAAAGAAAGAAAGAAAGAAAGAAAGAAAAAAGAAATAGTTTATTTAAACAATATCACAAAATAAACACTAACACAAACTGTCACATTTAGATTTTCTTAAACAAACTTACTCACTCAGTAGTGTTTAGTGTATCTTTGTTCTTACTTTTTAACAGGATTGTGTTTAGTCACTATGCATATGAGCCCATTTACCTCAGCTTCTTCGCTTTCATGCACTTCACAAAATGTTTCTGTCATAGGGCAGTGAACTCAATGAATACAGTGCGTTAAATAAGACCCTAGGCAGCCCCCGTAAAATAGGTTATGGGAAAATATTAGTTTAATGAAGCTCATAAAATTTCTAACAACTTCTTCTTCCAGGTTCTCCCATTAGGGGCCGCCACAGCGGATCACCCGTCACCATACTTCTATGTCCTCTACATCTGATTTTTTTCAAACCAACTACCTGCATGTCTTCCTTCACCACATCCATAAACCTCCTCTTTGGCCTTCCTCTTTTTTTCCTTCCTGGCGGCTCCATCCTCAGCATTCTCAAGTCAAGTCAAGTCAAGTTTATTTCTATAGCGCTTTTCACAACAGACATTGACTCAAAGCAGCTTTACAGAAATCAACAGTCAAGGTGAACGGTGTGCATTTATCCCTGATGAGCAAGCCGTGGCGACTGTGGCAAGGAAAAACTCCCTTAGATGTAATAAAGAAGAAACCTTGAGAGGAACCAGACTCAAAAGGGGAACCCTTTTTTTTTCTCCTACTGATATACCCCATGTCCCTCCTCTGCATACAGTTGAAACCAGATATTTACATACACTTCAGAAAAAAACACAAAAACTTTTATTTCTTTACTGTCATACATTAAATCAGTGTAAACTTTTTCTGTTTTAAATCAATAAATATTAACATATTTTTTGCATTTGTTAAATGTCAGAATCGAGCGAGGGAGAATTTTTATGTATTTTTATTATCACTTTCATCAAAGTCAGAAGTATACATACACTAAGTTTATTGTGCCTTTAAACAAAAAATAAAAACTCCAGATGATTCCATTCTGAGCTTAAGAAGCCTCTGATAGGTTAATTGATTCCATTTGAGTTAATTGGTGGCACACCTGTGGATGCAAATAAAGGCACACCTCAAACACAGAGCCTCTTTCTTTGACATTATGGGAAAATCAAGAGAAATCCACCAAGACATCAGAAAAAGAATTGTTGACTTCCACAAGTATGGCTCATCCTTAGGTGCAATTTCCAGATGCCTGAAGGTCCCACGTTCATCCGTTCAGACAATAATATGCAAGTATAAAAAACATGGGAATGTACAACCATCATACCGCTCAGGAAGGAGACGGATTCTGAGTCCCAGAGAGTAACGTTTTTTGTTGCGAAATGTGAAAATCAACCCCAGGACAACAGCAAAAAATCTTGTGAAGATGCTGGCTGAAACTGGTAAGACAGTTTCATTATCCACAGTAAAACAAATACTGTACCGCCATGAGCTGAAAGGTTACTCTGGGAGGAGAAAGCCATTACTTCAAAACCACCATAAAAAAAGCCAGACTACAGTTTGCACATGAGGGGACATTGTTTGCACATGAGGGGAAAAAATCTTAATTTCTGGAGACATGTCCTGTGGTCTGACCAAACAAAAATTGAACTGTTCGGCCATAATGATAAACGGTATATTTGGAGGAAAAAAGGGCGAAGCTTTAAAGCCTCAGAACACCATCCCAACTGTCAAGTATGGGGGTGTAGTACAATGTTGTGGGGCTGCTTTGCTGCAGAAGGGACTGGTGCACTTTACAAAATAGATGGCATCATGAGATAAGAAAATTATGTGGATATATTAAAGCAACATCTGAAGACATCAACCAGGAAGTTAAAGCTTGGGTGCAAATGGGTCTTCCAAATGGACAATGACCCCAAGCATACCTCCAAATTAGTTACTGAGTGGCTTAAGGACAACAAAGTCAAGGTATTGGAGTGGTTATCACAAAGCCCTGATCTCAATCCCATAGAAAATTTGTGGGCTGCACTGAAAAGGCAAGTGCGAGCAAGAAGGCCTACAAACCTGACCCAGTTACACCAGTTCTTTTGAGAGGAGTGGGCCAAAATTCCAGCAAACTATTGTAGAAAGCTTGTGGAAGAATACCCAAAACGTTTGGCCCAAGTGAAACAGTTTCGGGGCAATTCCACCAAATACTAAGAAAGTGTATGTATACTTCTGACTTTGATGAAAGTGATAATAAAAATACATAAAAATTCTCCCTCGCTCGATTCTTACATTTAACAAATGCAAAAAATATGTTAATATTTATTGATTTAAAACAGAAAAGGTTTACTTTGATTTATGTTTTTTTCTGAAGTGTATGTAAATATCTGGTTTCTGTATGTCCAAACCATCTTAATCGTGCCTCTCTCACTTTGTCTCCACAAAGTGTCTCCACTTTGTCCTACATTCCCTTTAATAAACTCATTTCTAATCCTGTCCATCCTCATCACTCCCAAAGAAAACCTCAACATCTTCAGCTCTGCTACCTCCAGCTCCATCTCCTGTTTGTTACTCAATGCCACTGTCTCTAAGCCATACAACATCGTCTTATAAACTTTCCCTTTCCTTCTTACAGATACCCTTCTATCACAAATCACTCCTTCTATCACGCTTCTCCACCCACTCCACCCTGCCTGCACTCTTTTCTTTACTTTTCTAACACACTCTCCATTAATTTACACTGTTTACCCCAGGGTACCTGAACTCCACCTTCTTCACCTTTTCTCCCTGCAACCGCACCGCACCACTCCACTGCCCTTCCACTCACACATTCAATCCAACCTGCACCTTGAACCAGTCCGTCATTCCTACTGCACACTTCGCTGCTGTCCCAATGTCCTCATACATGTCCTGCACCACCCTCACATACTTCTCCGACACACCTGACTTCCTCATACAATACCACAACTCCTCTCTCTGCACCCTGTCAAACGCCTTCTCTAAATCCACAAAACACACAATGCAACTTCTTCTGACCTTCTCTATACTTCTCCATTAACATTCTCAAAGCAAATAATGTTTCTGTGGCGCTCTCCCCCAGCATGAAACCATACTGTTGCTCACAGATGGTCACCTCTTCTCTCAGCCTGGCTTTCACTACTCTTTCCCATAACTTTATGGTATGACTGATCAACTTTATTTCCCTGTAGTTACTGCAGGTCTGCACATCTCCCTTACCCTCCCTTAGAATAACCTGGCTAAAATCTTAACTGCCATCTCTCCTATACATCTCCATGCTTCTACTGGTATGTCTGGTTTTGGTCTAACCGGCTTTCCACTCTTTATCCTCTTAATAGATGCTCTCACTTCCTCCTTACTAATCCTATCCACTTCCTGCTTCACATCTCCACACCATCCAACCTTCTCTCTCTCTCTCTCCCATTTATCTCATTCATTAGCTGCTCAAAATACTTCCTTCATCTTCTCAACACACTCTCGTCACTAGTCAACACATTTCCATCGCCATCCTTTATTGCTCTAACTTGTATCATATCCTTCCCAGCTCGGTCCCTCTGTCTGGCCAATTGGTATAAATCCTTTTCTCCTTCCTTAGTGTTCAGCTTCACATAAAGCACCTCATATGCCTTTTCCTTGGCTTTTGCCACATTCCTCTTTACCTGCTGCCACATCTCCTTGTACTCCTGCCTACTTTTTTTTTCTCTGTCGATTTCAATTGTGTTTTGCCAACCTCTTTCTCCTTATACTTTCCTGCACGTCCATATTCCACCACCATGTCTCTTTCTCTTCCGTTCTATTTCCAGTTGTCACACCAAGTACCTTTTTAGCTGTCTTCCTTATCACTTCTGCAGTAGTTGCCCAATCATCCAGCAAAACTTCAGCACCACTGAGCCCCTGTCTGACCACTTTCCTGAACCTCACACTGCAGTCTTCCTCCTTTAGTTTCCACCATCTTATTCTTCTTTTAGTCCTCACTCTCCTCTTCTTCTTCACCTCCAAAACCATCCTACAGACTATCTGCTATCAGCTGTCTAGCTCCACAGTCCCTCACCAACACCTTACAGTCTCCAATCACCTTCAGGTTGCATCTTCTACATAGAACATAGTCCACCTGTGTGCACCTTCCTCCACTCATACATCACCCTATGATTCTCCTTCATCTTAAAATATGTATTCATTACTGCCATTTCCATCCCTTTAGCAAAATCTACCACCATTTGCTCACATTCCTCTCCTTAAAACAATACCTACCCATCACCTCCTCATCACCTCTGTTTCAACTACATGGTCATTAAAGTCTGCTCCACTTACCAAACTCCAAAATTTTTCCTTCTCCTCCATTTCACAGCTCACTTGTGGAGCATAAGCACTGATGACATTTATCATCACCCCTTCAACTTCCAGCTTCACAATCATCACCCTATCAGAAACTTTCTTCACCTCCACTACACTCTTACTGTACTCTTCCTTCAGAATCACCCCTACACCATTTCTCTTTCCATCCATACCATGATAGAACTGTTTAAACCCACCTCCAATGTTTCTGGCCTTATTCCCTTTCCACTTGGTCTCCTGAACACACAACAGTACCTTTCTCCTCTCCATCATATCAGCTACCTCTCTCCCTTTACCAGTCATAGTACCCACATTTAAAGTACCAACCGGCACCTCCACTCTCCTCCCTTTCTTCTTTTTCTGCTGTCTCTGTAGACATCTTCCTCCTCTCCTTCTCCTCCTTTAGCCAACAGATGCCCAACTTCCACCGGTGCCCTGTTGGCTAACGATACCGGTTGCGGTCGATGGTCACCCGGGCCTCCACCAATCCGATATGAAATTCTGATTTGTGATCCGCATATTTGTTTTGGCACGTTTTATGCTGGATGCCCTTCCTAAAGCAACCCTCCCCATTTATAAGGGCTTGGGACCGGCACTAACAGTGTACTGGCTTGTGCAACCCTAATGGCTGGGTTGGCTGCAACTAACGATAATTTTTCTTTATTATAACTACTTATGTAACCTGAAGGTACTGATGCAATCAATGTTTTTTAATTTGGGTAAAATGTAATGACCCAAGCACAATATGGCCAAAGGTTTCATCAATGCATCAAGGTTTCATCAAAGGGTTCATCAATGCCAATTAATAAAAAAATTAAAAAAGAAAACTGCCAGCCAGTCAATCGGTCAACCTCGTTTCTAAATGTAATAAAACCTCCTCTGGTTGTCTTGAAAAATTGTTGAGGCCAACAAATATATTTGCATGCTGTCATACTACCTGCAACTTTATAATACATATTAATGTCACTAAAAAAAGATTTTCACTAATAATTAACGTTAATAATGAGTACACTAGCAGGCAATAAGGCTGCAATAAATTTTCAGGTTTCTCAGGTTTTTTCAGGTTCAGGCTGCACAATCATGGGGAAAGACTGCTGAACTGACAGTTGTCCATAAGACGATTATTGTCACCCTGCACATGGAGGGTAAGACACAAAAGGTCATCGCTGAAAGAAGTTGCTGTATTCAAGCACATTAATGGAAAGTAGAATGGAAGGAAAAACTGTGGTAGAAAAAGGTCAAACAACGCCAATTCAAAAATTTAGAGGAGATTCACAGAGTGGACTGCAGCTGGAGTCAGTGCTTCATGAGCCACAGTGCACAGACATATCCATTGGCTACAAATGACGCATTCCTTGTGTCAAGCCACTCCTGAACCTGAAACAACGTCACTGTTGCTCAGTGGGCCAAAGTCGTCTTGTCAGATGAAAGGAAATTTTGCTTTTCATTTGGAAATCAAGGTCCCGGAGTCTGGAAGAAGAAAGGAGAGGCACAGAATCCAAAGTGCTTGAGGTCCAGTGTAAAGTTTGCACAGTTAGTGGTGGTTTGGGGAGTCTTGTCATCTGCTGGTGTTGGTCCACTGTGTTTTATCAAGTCCAAGGTCAGCACAGCCGTCTACTAGGAACTTTTAGAGCACTTCATGCTTCTCTCTGCTGACCAACTTTATGGAGATGCTGATTTCATTTTCCAGCAATATTTGGCACCTCACTGCCAAAAGCACAATAATTTGGTTAAATGACCATGGTGTGGGTGTGCTTGACTGGCCAGCAAACTCCCCAGACCTGAACCCCATGGAGAATCTATCGGGTATTGTGAAGAGGAAGATATGAGACACCAGACCCAACAAAGTAAAAAAAGATGAAGGCCGCTATCAGAGCAACCTGGGCTTTCAAAACACATCATCAGCGTCACAGACCTCCAGGCCTCCATGCTACTACAGTAATTCATGCAATGGGAGCCCCGACCAATATTCATACTTCAGTAGTCCAACATTTCTTTGCTAATCTTATTTTTTATTTTATTTTTTTAACTTAAGTTATATTCTAATTTTCCGAGATACTGAATTTTGGGATTTCATTAGCTGGAGGCCGTAATCATTAAAATGAAAAGAAATAAACACTTGAAATATATCAGTCTGTGTGTGTGTTTCACTTTTTATATTGAATTACTAAAATAAATCTACCTTATAATTATATTTAAATTTATTGAGATGCGTGTGTGTAGGTTCCCTGGTGGTCTAGTGGTTAGGATGCGGCGCTTTCACCGCTGCAGCCCGGGTTCGATCCCCGGTCAGGGAACCAACCCCAGCCATTAGGGTTGCACAGGCCTTAGTGCCGGTCCTAAGCCCGAATAAATGGGGAGGGTTGCGTTAGGAAGGGCATCCAGCGTCAAATCAAACATGTGGACGGTCCGCTGTGGCAACCCCTAATGGAAGAAGCCGAAAGAAAGTATTGAGATGGTCGTGTGTGTGTGTGTGTGAGATCTATATATTATCTATTTAACTGTTCTGCTTATTTCAGCATACTTTAACAAATGTCTTTTTTTTTTCCATCCTTCATTTATTTACTCTCTCGATATGCAGAATTGCAGCTGGACATAAAACACTAAAGAATCCACAGAGCTCGCATTAGCCGCTAACCAGGAAGTGTCTAGCGGCTAACGCTATTGGTTCAACATTTTTCATATTTCTTAAACCTTTCTTTCTTTGCAAAGTTTATCCTGCATATAACTATATTTGTGACAAATAAAAAATCTTGACTCCATAGCGCTAGCTAAAGAATCAATACTGCTAGCAGGCTTACAAAGTCTGCAAACAATTTGCTAAAGAAAACCTGTCCAAGAGCATGAATTACTGGAACCCTGTCCTTTGGTCTGATGAGACTAAGATAAACTTGTTTGGCTCAGATGGTGTCCAGCATGTGTGGCAATGCCCTGGCGAGGAGAACCAAGAAAACTGTTTCTTGCCTACAGTCATGCTTGGTGGTAGCACCATGGTCTGGGGCTGCAGACATGGTCTGGGGCTAAATACATTAAAATATAGAGACACATCTATATACAGTACAGACCAAAAGTTTGGACACACCTTCTCATTCAAAGAGTTTTCTTTATTTTCATGACTATGAAAATTGTAGATTCACACTGAAGGCATCAAGGGCTATTTGACCAAGAAGGAGAGTGATGGGGTGCTCCGCCAGATGACCTGGCCTCCACAGTCACCGGTCCTGAACCCAATCGAGATGGTTTAGGGGTGAGCTGGACCGCAGAGTGAAGGCAAAAGGGCCAACAAGTGCCAAGCATCTCTCGGGGAACTCCTTCAAGACTGTTGGAAGACCATTTCAGGTGACTACCTCTTGAAGCTCATCAAGAGAATGCCAAGAGTGTGCAAAGCAGTAATCAAAGCAAAAGGTGGCTACTTTTAACCTAGAATATGACATTTTTCAGTTGTTTTTTCAGTAGTTTTGATGCCTTCAGTGTGAATCTACAATTTTCATAGTCATGAAAATAAAGAAAACTCTTTGAATGAGAAGGTGTGTCCAAACTTTTGGTCTGTACTGTATGTATGCGCTCAGATCATTGCACAAAAAGACAAAAGAAAGAAATAAACTATGTTCATATAGGGAGTGATCTTTTTGTACATCGTGGATTTTGATTAAAAGACAAAATCGTGTCTATGAGATTATTATTGTAACATATTATTATATTATATTATTATTATTATTATTATTATAGCATATTTGGTCGATTTTTCCCAAGTACAAAGTTCCAGTTTCAGTTTATTGTTTATAAATGCTGTTTTGCTCTATTTTAAAAATGTCCATTGTAATTTCTAACCATGCATTCAAGGTAGGACTCTGCTGTGACACATTTTGACAGCCATCAGCAATATCTATCTTTTTTTGACAGTTTCTGGGGTATTTTATCAAAAAATAGAATTTTTCTGTCAAACAGAATCACACATTCCAAAATATCCAGTAATCCTTAATAATATAGCAGTCTCAGAAGACATGTTAATTGCATTTAGGTTTCCACAGTTTCTACAACACACAAAAAATTTGCTAAACATGGTGTGCTTTCTGAGATGATGTAATAAAATATCTTAAAGTTTTTCTACCCAAACTCCCTCTATTTCTGTGACTTGAAGCATTTCCATTGATATTTCTATATTATTGTCCATTCTTTCTCCGTTATAACTATCCCTCCTTCCTTCTCCCACTTCATTTAAATATACAAGGTCGAGTGCGTTTTAAGATTCAACAGACATTTGTATATGTCTGAAATAATTTTACTATCGGAATCTGAATTATATGCTTTTCTAAATAATTATTCCACGTTCTTCATATTCACAAAGTGTCGCATCTGTAAATATCTATAGAAGTTTTGTGTTTTTAATTAATGTTTCTCCTTTAGTGCTTCAAAACTGCCTAATGTATTATATTTCATTATATTAGACAAAACCATTTTCTTCTTATATTCTTATATAGTAATTTTATTTGACTCAATATGTAAAGTGAAGTTGAAGAAAGGAATTAGGTTCCATCTTGCTATATCCTTCTTAATTTTTTACTATTTATAGGCAAGAATAGTTTTATTCAATATATCTTTTGGTATGCTGATGCCAAGATATTTTAGAGATTCCAGATGCAATATCAGGGGTATCTATTTTTAATTTTGTTTGGTGTGGTATAGTTTTATGAAAGTAGTTGGTTTTGCCCTTATATCATGATAAATGACCAAATACTTCAAATGGCTGGATACATTTTTGGTAAAGAGTAGACCCAAATATATCAGAATATCTGCATAACATGTCACTTTGTGTTCTGTTCCTTTATTGTTAATTTCTTTCATTTCCTCATTCCGTCTGATATATTGAGCTAATGGTTCCAAATATAAAGTGAAAAGTAATGGTGACCATGCACATCATATACATCATATAGAGATTGTAAAGTTTTTATAAGTGTGTCATGACAACCATATCTATATAAAACTCTGTAAAGAAAAACCTAATTAACCAAATCAAATGCTTTTTCAGCATCTACTCTTATCACTAGTGCTTCAATGCTGTTCTTTTTAATATAGTTCATAATTTGTAATGTCCTTCGTATACTATTGTCTTTGACATTGCTGTATAAAACATATCTGATCATTATGTATTAGCTTTGGCAATAATGTTTAGCAATTCTCCAAAAACGCAAGGAATAATCCGAAGCTAAACTAATAGTGTTTTGTTCAAAAACACCTTCCTCCTTCCCCAGGCCTTTCACAACACCTCATTTTTAACTTTGTAGTGGTGGAATTTGACTATTATTGACTGTGGCTTATCTTTCTTGTTACCAGTGGGGTTTGGGGTGAGTACACGATGTGCTCTCTCGATGCCACGGTACATAGTCAGAGGGATATATATAATATATATATATATAGGAAGGAGGGATAGTTATAACGGAGAAATAATGGACAATAATATAGAAATATCAATGGAAATGCTTCAAGTCACAGAAATAGAGGGAGTTTGGGTAGAAAAACTTTAAGATATTTTATTACATCATCTCAGAAAGCACACCATGTTTAGCAAATGTTTTGTGTGTTGTAGAAACTGTGGAAACCTAAATGCTATTAACATGTCTTCTGAGACTGCTATATTATTAAGGATTACTGGATATTTTGGAATGTGTGATTCTGTTTGACAGAAAAATTCTATTTTTTGATAAAATACCCCAGAAATTATCAAAAAAAGATAGATATTGCTGATGGCTGTCAAAATGTGTCACAGCAGAGTCCTACCTTGAATGCATGGTTAGAAATTACAATGGACATTTTTTAAATAGAACAAAACAGCATTTATAAACAATAAACTGAAACTGGAACTTTGTACTTGGGAAAAATCGACCAAATATGCTATAATAATAATAATAATATAATATAATAATATGTTACAATAATAATCTCATAGACACGATTTTGTCTTTTAATCAAAATCCACGATGTACAAAAAGATCACTCCCTATATGAACATAGTTTATTTCTTTCTTTTTGTCTTTTTTTGTGCGCAATGATCTGAGCGCATACATACAGTACAGACCAATAGTTTGGACAAACCTTCTCATTCAAAGAGTTTTCTTTATTTTCATGACTATGAAAATTGTAGAGTCACACTGAAGGCATCAAGGGCTATCTGACCAAGAAGGAGAGTGATGGGGTGCTGCGCCAGATGACCTGGCCTCCACAGTCACCGGTCCTGAACCCAATCGAGATGGTTTAGGGGTGAGCTGGACCGCAGAGTGAAGGCAAAAGGGCCAACAAGTGCCAAGCATCTCTCGGGGAACTCCTTCAAGACTGTTGGAAGACCATTTCAGGTGACTACCTCTTGAAGCTCATCAAGAGAATGCCAAGAGTGTGCAAAGCAGTAATCAAAGCAAAAGGTGGCTACTTTGAAGAACCTACAATATGACATGTTTCAGTTGTTTCACACTTTTTTGTTATGTATATAATTCCATATATAATTCCATGTGTTAATTCATAGTTTTGATGCCTTCAGTGTGAATCTACAATTTTCATAGTCATGAAAATAAAGAAAACTCTTTGAATGAGAAGGTGTGTCCAAACTTTTGGTCTGTACTGTATATCACATGCTGACCAATGCAGACTAGGAACAGTCCACAAGAGCTGCAGAGCTGCAGTTATGGAGATGCTCATCACAATTTGGCCCTTGTGAATTTGTCAGCTTCTAACACAAACTTTCAATTGCTGCTTAATATATCCCACCCACTAACAGGTGCCATAATTAAGAGAGAATCTGTTATTCACTTCACCAGTCATAATGTTATAATGTCATAGACAACAAGCAGTGAGCCAAACATGATAACAGTGAATACTCAAAGTGGTAATAAAAACTGTTTTATTTCCTATTTTTATTAAGTAGGCAAACAAATCTGATATACCAAAAAAATACACTGGGGTTTTTGATTAGCATATGAATTCTTTACCTTCAAGCACTACTTTTAAATTCTTTCTTGTAATGAAGAAACCCCACAGGACAGATGGGGAAAAAAGAGTGGATAGATGCTAATGTTGGAAACCATGTGTTAATGACAATATTTGCAACTCAGTTTGTTAATGATTTTAAACAGAGACCAATATGTACCAAAAGTCAACAGAACTAGCTGTCACTATTAGAGATGGGTACCAAAAACCGTTATTTTATGGACCGGTACCTAGATTTATTTATCAAGCTGGTTCAGGAATAGTAGACAATAAATAATTGCTAGCGATGCCAGAATTCTGTTACATTCTGTTGGCTCCTATGCACATCTATTCAAATATGTTGTGCTGTGGTATGCTGAGGAAATCTCTCTCTCTGTCTCTCTGTCTCTCTCTCGCTTGGCCTTTTATTTAAAAAAAAAAAAATAAATAATCTTTAGTTTTTAAAGTCTAGCAGCAATGAAATAACTTGAATTTTCATATCATGTATTTTTGCACCAAATTATAGAGAGGAGTATTTATAACATAATTGTAAAAAGTACCGGTAACGATAAAATGTAACCTGACAAAAGAATTTACCCATCCCTATTCACTGTACATTTATCTGCCATGAACTCTCAGCTTGGGCATAGTAACTGATGCCAATTCACCTGAGTGATAGTTGTAGCATACACAAAACTGGAAAAGTTAATCAATCATTATCATTTAAAATACATTAGTTAAGAAAGAATGATTTTCTCATCTTTGTGTTTGTTAGATGTGTTGCATGAGTCATAAATGCAAGCTGAGGCACATCACTGTAATCTCCAATTCCAGGCACTGACAAGTACTTATAATGGTGTTGGTGCTGCATGTCCACACTGCTAAATTTTACACAGCTCTATTTCATACAGACTAGGGTCTGTAATTTCCTATTGATTATCTGATTATCTTGTCAATTCACCAAATAATCAAAGAAGAAATCTTGCTTGCTAGATAAGATTAAGCATCAGGCTGCGAAACAGCAGCCTGGCTAATGTATAAAAACTATCAACAGCAGCCTGGCTAATGTATAAAAACTATCAACAGCAGCCTGGCTAATGTATAAAAACTATCATTCAAAACGAATTACCCCACAAAAACATATCTCCTGAAAAAGGCAATAAAATAACAGCAACAAACTAAACAGTAGCCTAACTTGCCATAACTCAATTTTAGTGGCGGCCAATACATTTCATACCTAGGTCTTCAGTCGTGTCCTATCTGAATCAGTCCACATCTTAAAACAATCATAGACGGGTATCTCATGCAGCAAGAATGAATGCCATTTTCTAAAGCAAGAAGCCCAATTGACACAATCCAACAAGTTTCCTTTCACTGCAGCCACAGCTGCACCGCATACATTAGACATTCTACATCTGGTAAAGGTATCAAAATTAACCTCATTAAATAACCCTGGGTTTTTCCTACAGTTCTGTAGTACTTTTTGAGTTCTCTGACTACAGAAACCGAAAGTTTAGAACAAGATTACTTGGGGATATGAAATTAAAGCAAACTGTGTGTTTTTGTATAAATTCTACAAGAACAAAAAAAAAAAAAAAAAATGGTTCTTGAAAAAGCTTAACAACTGTTTTGAGAGGTTACTGTGCAGCTGTTTTGGAAATTTACTGAAAACGGCCTTGTAAATATATCTGAAATAGATTTCTTCTCCTCTATCAGCTATTGTGGAATGAAACAAAAACAATAACTATAAAATCTGAGCTCATGCAGTTTGTTACAGATGCAGTTTGCAAGCTTTGACTAGTGTGCTCTCTGACCATCTAATCAAGTAACGTAAAAATGCACGCCTGCCAGATGGCCCCAGTGTCACCAACTGGAAATATAACTGAATAAAACAACAGCTTTATTTTCATGCACTGTTGATTCTGAAGACTTCAAGACAGATTTCTTTGACTATATGACTGAAATATTATTGTATAGAAACTCCAACATAAACAACTGAGAGAAAAGCTATGAAATGAAGAGAATAGACCTTTGGGAATAATTTAACACATATCCATTGAATAAAATATATTAAAATGTAAATCATTGCTTGTAGGCTAATAGAGAAGACCTTTCCGGCCCTGACGCTCTGCCATTGCTTAATTTCTATCTGGAGCTTTGACTGTTCTATTGTGTGACTAATTCCAGCCATTGTGTGGTTGCAGACAGTTGACAGTAGCTCCCAGGTTGCTGCTCTGCTCCTGTACTGGGGATGATCTCTGTGTAGGTGCAGAAGCATGGATGCCATTTGGCTCCTGTTCACATTATATGCACTGTACAATATTTTACATGTTCTAGAGGTCCAAATATTTATTTTTTTGTTCTTATTTGTTACAGCATAAACTTGTCATTTTGTTTTACTCGTGCATCTAATCGAAAAACTCATCGTACATCATGATTTTTAAAAAATCTAACAAGACATTTTGCTGTATTTTTTCTCTGAAAAGTTTTACTCTGATTTTTGTTGGTAGACAAGAAAAAAAGTAAGAAGACATACTCGGTAGGAAAATCATTTGTACCCAAATACTTTTATCTAACTACCGGAAATGCCCAGGAACGTACATTCTAAATAGTCGACCCAAACAAAACACTGCAGCACACCGGAGCTGAGAAGTTTAAGGACCGCAGACTCTGGAAAACTACTACAGTATGCATACATTAGTACAGGCCCATATGGTGCCATTGGTAATGTACTGTTCTTCCACTGTTTAGTACGACAGTGTACGATTTAGTAATTTTCCGCTCTAGTCAAAGGTTTGTTTTCGTGAAAAATAAGCAACAAGTTGCATGTCTTTAGGTTATGCCGTGCAATCTTTGATACAATTAAGTGCTTTTGTATGCGGTTTACTCCCAGCACGGAAACAGCAAATCCCTCGCTTGGTGGATCTCCTCCCTCACTGGCTCTTTAACAGCGGAGCGCGGATTACTTTAACAGCAGCTACAACAAAAACCAAATATCCGCCTCTTCCCCGGTTAGCAGCCAGCCAAAGCCCACACCCGACCTTAAAAGATATCCAAAAGTAAAAGTCTGACTTTACCTTAACTTTTTTACGACCTTGACAATTATTCATCAGATGATCCTTAAGAATTCAAAGTTTTCTTTCGTATTGCAGACGCGTAGTGGATCACTGCGCCATGCAGTCGCCCGGAGTCCTGTTCCCGGAAAATCCGCGAGGAAAGCGCGCGCGCGCATGTATGCGCGGTTACCGCAAGCTGGAACTAGCCCGAAATCCGGACTGCCCAATAACTCAAACTCCCTCTCGCTGCTCAGGTAAGAGAGATGAGCCCGATCGACCTAATGGTGGCGATAGAGCAGTGTTTTACGTTCTGCCCTTCAATCCCACAGTGAAAATTCTTTCCCCACTTACTTCTTGTTTTCTTTAAAGTATCATTGAATTCTGGAACACGTTTTGTGTTTTTTGAGACACATGCAATTCCATCACCATACCTAATTCCATCACCATACCTAAATCGTATTCAATTGCTCTGAGAGAACTACCTTATAGAAAATAATACTAAAAGTGATTCTAACAATAATTATTTTGTACCAAGAGCAACCCCTGAGCCGTCTCCTTTAATATCTGATGAGTATTTGGGTAAACTAAACCTATTTTAATATAGACTGGACAAAGACATAAAATACAATGATCCAATAATAGTGAATAATGAACGATATTTAATAGATTTGCAAATAACATTATAATATAATAAATATAATATAATATACACGCTTATATTATATAATATAATATACACGCAGTGAAGAATTTTGGTGAAATTAGCTCTCTGTGTCAAATAATGTTCTCACAATAAAAGAAAAGGAGTAGCAGCTTTACTTTTTTTCTTTTTTCGGCATCAGGCCGAAGAGACCACCCAGGCTACTTCCATTTTCATCTCATCTTATACTCTCTTTAAAAGATTGACAGTGTCAAACTTGAGTTTTGAATAAAACTGTATCAACTGTGTATGTGTGAAATTAATTTCCAACCCCTGTTCATACTGCAACTGCCAGGTACAAATAGCATCCATCTGAGTACCCCCTGCTGTGGCCTCACAAGCCACTTCATACATTTACATATTTTTTTAGCTTTACTTTTCTTTTATTACCTGGAAGCACTTTCATGGTGTATATCTCTGAAAAGTTCACCTTCAACTCAATTTACTTTATTTTCATATCAACCATATATACTGTATCTAATATGTGCAAGAAAAAAGTTCTTACATGAAGGACCTTTTTATCATTGTTGATTATTGTCATGATGGAAGAACCAACTACAGCCCATTTCAAGCTTTCTGGCAGAGGCAGTCAGATGTTAATTTAATATCTGCTGAGTCCACAATACCTGCAATTCTATCCAATCCTCTATCCTCGGAAAGAAATCCACAAAACATTAAGGAACCTCCTTAGGTAAAAAAAGTACCACATTAGGTACTTTTTCGTATAGCTACCTCACTGTGTGCAACAAACACACCTCTCTATTTTGGTTTTATCTGACCATAGAACCCTATTCCATTGTCAAGTTCCTTTTGTGTCTGGCAAACTGAAGATGCTTGAGTTTAGATGTTTTTAGATGAGAGTAGAGGCTTTACTTGAAACCCTTCCGACCAACATGTGGTGATATAGGTGACCTGGCATTGTAGTTTAGGAGATTTTCTGACCCCAAGATGCATCTTAATTCTGCAATTCTCTAGCTGTATTCCTTTTTGGCCACATTCTTTTGCCACACTTCACACCTATATTCTTACTCATATAGTAATAAGTCTTGCTCATTGTGATAAAATTACTTTTATAAAAATATACAAATATCAAAACGTTAAATATCACTGGAAATATACTACAAATATGGTAAGCTAATACTTTGACACATTTTTAATCAAAACATTTTTGCAGTTGTTTGATATCCATGAAATCCTACTATTTCAGTGTATTTTAAATAATGACAGCTAAAGAAGTTAAACAATAAATACAAATGTATTTATTGTTCAATGAAATGTACACCAGATGATCACACCCATAGATGAGTCATCTGTCAAGCTGTTGCATTACTCTTTACCTTCACTGGAACGAAATGGCCTAGACCAAACCTCTTCCATATTGACAACTCCCCTGTAGACAAAACATGGCCATTAAGACATAGTTTTGCCGAGATTGGCATGAAAGAACTTAAAGTGGCTTGCACATTAACCTGACCTCAACCCCACTAAGCACCATTGGGCATAATTGTAAAGTGAACTGTGG
The DNA here is from genome assembly GCF_014805685.1 of Silurus meridionalis. Classification (NCBI taxonomy): domain Eukaryota; kingdom Metazoa; phylum Chordata; class Actinopteri; order Siluriformes; family Siluridae; genus Silurus; species Silurus meridionalis. The sequence goes on along the minus strand of NC_060887.1, from coordinate 8,296,097 downwards.
TGTAGACCTCACAAATTGTTTTGTGGCTGGATGTACACAAATCTTAGCAGCCACATTCTATTTAGTGGAAACTAAAGCTGCAACAACTAATCGATAAATTAGCTAATAATCGATTAAAAGATTCATCGTCAACAACAGACATTATCCATTAGTTGAGCTGCTCAAATTATGGGTTAGCATGATGGTAAGATAACACAGCGAAATGGTGGAGAGTACAGGACAACCTGCAGCATAAAAAAGTGTGCATTCCAAGTCATAAGCGCATTTTATATTAAACGCAACAAAGAAAACAGTAACCTGACAGTTATGTTAGTTTGTGTGGGATGGAAGCACCACAGCGATGCACAAGCACATGGAAAAAAAAAAAAGGTGTCATAGGTGAAGGTGAAACATCAGCACGGTAAGCAAAACTGTAGAATCCTCATCATGTGAAAAAGGTGTAGTTTAACAAAGTGTTATTGTGTAAACTGTATGTTTGTAACATCAGGACAGTCGCAGGTTGTGCAATCAGCTCAAATGTTTATGCATTTGTACATCAATGCAGATTTTTCCTTTTTTAAATTTAATTCTGTAAGCTTGCTGCGTTTCTCCATTCGATTCTTTTTTCATAGCATTTGTCTACTACATTAACAACATGAACTTATCTGTTATAAGATGTGATGTACTGCAGATTTACTACGTTCAAATCCTTGTTTTCAATGTTTGTATATTTAATTTTGCATATATAAATTAATTACTAAACTATATTAAATTAAATATATATTGTAGATGCTTATATCTTCACAACTAAACAAAATGTCTGTGTATTTTGTTTTAAACAAAAATTGTCAAAACAATATTGTATTATATTTTATATAGATTTTTTATGCATGGTTAGCAACTTGCAATCTGAAAAATATATTGTGTAATTGTACAAATGTTGATTTATACAATTGCTTCACCTTTCTTACCAAAGTGCTATTTTTATTAATTTTTTTAACAGAAAGAAACAACCCAGCAAGCAAATAAGTACAAGGTGGTGGGGGTGTGTTCTAGGCTTGTACCTGCTCTCGAAGTCTCTCCTGGTGGCTAATAATGACTGAAGCATGGTGTGGGTACTTCTGCTTAAGGTGCTCCAGAAAGGCATCTCTCTTCTTATCCAAGTCTGAGGGCTGCATGGCCAAAATCTGCTGTGAGGTCCTTGCCCCTCCCACCATAGGGCAACAAGGTACAGCCATCTGGCTTAACTTGCAGTGCTTGGACTCGTTGGCACACAGCACAGTGCTACTCGAGGACTGTTTGCTTTGTATGTGCTCAGTGTCCTTAAGTGATGTCACCTTGTCCATTACATGCTCTAGAAATGAGCAAAAGAGAATTATAATGAAGTCTGTAGGAACTGGCTTTGTTTGTTTGTTTTGAAACTCAACAGTGCTTTACCTTCCTTTATTGAATTTGCTATGATTAATACATTTATTTAGCATTTTAATCTTGTCATTTTTATATCACATACTAAAACAATCCTATACACAAACATGTATATAAATATTTGAACACTGATGAAGATGCTGTTTATTTACAACCCTAATTTCTAAAAAAATTGGGGAAAATGTAAAATGTGAATAAAAACAGAATGCAATGATTTCATAAACCCATATTTTATTCACAATAAAGCATAGAAAACATATCAAATGTATAAATTGAGGAAATGTACCATTTTTAGGAAAAACTAAGTATGATTTTATTCAGAAATGATGAGTGGAAGGAAGGACACAAATGCAGGATGCAGAAAGAGTAATATAAAATACTTTAATGAGAAAGAGTCAGGGGGAAAACACTGGTCAAAAGCCAGCAGACAGAGCAATGCAGGGAAAAACAAAAACAGAATCCAACAAACTGTCCAAAAATCCAAAAGCCACCAAATAGAACGCCTTGGGGGTCGGAAAAAGCCAGATGAAGCATGGAGCGGGCCTCTTGGTGACAGTTATCTGGTTGGCAACCAGGCTTTCTGGCCAATGTGATGAAGCGACAGCCTCTGAGACGTTCTCTGTCATGCAGCAGGTTCAGGGAAGCTGAAAGGCTGGGGGGGGTTTGCTCGACAGGGCAGACAGGCAAAGCGGTGATCTTAGCAGGTCAGGCAGTACCCCCTAGCAGGTCACAGGGGCTGGAGTGACAGCTATTTTTATTTGATGGCAATATTTTTTTTCTTCGGTTTTTCCCATTAGGGGTCATCACAGCAGATCATCTGTCTCACCACATCCATAAACCTCCTCCTTGGTCTTCCTCTTTTCCTCCTCCCTCGTGGCTCCATCCTCAGCATTCTCCATCCGATACACCCCATGTCCCTCCTATGCACATGTCCAAACCATCTTAATCGTGCCTCCCTCATCTTGTCTCCAAAACGTCCTACATGTGCTGTCCCTCTAATAAACTCAGTTCCAATCCTGTCCATCCTCGTCACTCCCAACGAAAGCAACAACATCTTCAGCTCTGCTATCTCCAGCTCCATATCCTGTCTTTTACTCAATGCCACTGTCTCTAAACCATACAACATCACAGGTCTCACCACAGTCCTATAAACTTTCCTTTCTTTACTTTCTCAGATACCCTTCTATCACAAATCACTCCTGCTATCACTCTTCTCCACCCACTCCACTCTGCCTGGACTCTTTTCTTCACTTCTCTAACACACTCTCCATTACTTTTTACAACTCAGTTGACCCCAGGTACCTGAACTCCTCCACCTTCACCACCTCTATTCCACTGCCCTCCCATTCATTTATGTACAGGAACTCTATCTTGCTCTTTTCTTTTCTTTCATTTCCCTTCTCTTCATTATGTACCTCCACCCCTACAGGTTCTTCTCAACCTGCTCCCTACTCTCCCCACAAATCACAGTTTCATCCGCAAACATCATAGTCATAAAAATAGTATAATACTTTATATAATCCATAATCTTTTCTGACCTCATCGCTTAACCTGTCTATCACCACTGCAAACAGCAAAGGGCTCAGAGCCAAACCTTGATGCAGTCCCACATCCTCCTCAAACCAGTCTGTCAATCCTACTTCACACTTCACTGCTGTCAAAATTTCCTCATACATGTCCTGCACCATCCTCACATACTTCTTTTCCACACCTGACTTCCTCATACAATACCACACTTGCCAACCTGTTGTACACTTTCTCTAGATCCACAAACACACAACACAACCTTCTGACCTTCTCTATACTTGTTCTTCAACATTCTCAAATATTGTGTTCCTAGTGCTCTTCCTCAGCATGAAACCATACTGTTGCTCACAGATGGTTACCTCTTCTCTCAGCCTGGCTTCCACTACTCTTTCACATAACTTCATGGTGTGACTGATCAACTTTATTCCCCTGTAGTTACTGCAGGTCTGTACATCACCCTTATTCTTAAAGATCGGTACCAGCACACTCCTTCTCTATTCCTCAGGCATCCTCTCACCTTCCAAAATCTGGTGAAAAATTTCACTGCATCTCTCCTAAACATCTCCATGCTTCTACCGGTATGTCTTCTGGTCCAACCAAATGTTCACACTTCATCCTCTTAATCAATGTTCTCACTTCCTTACTTCCTTACTTCTTACTAATCCTATCCACTTCCTGTTCCACTTCACCTTATCCAACCTTCTCTCTCTCATTTTCTTCATTTTTCAACACACTCTCATTACTAGTCAGCATTTCCATCTCCAACCTTTATTGTTTTAACTTGCAGCACATCCTTCCCAGCTTGGTCCCTTTGCCTCGCCAATCTGTACAAACCCTTTTCTCCTTCCTTAGTCTCCAACATCCATACAGCTTTTTCCTTAGTTTTTGCCACATCCCACTTCACCTGCTGTCCTTGTACGCTGCCTTCTTTTTTCATCTCAAATCTCAGTCTCCTGTACTTCACAGGCATTCTCAACCCTCTTTGGCAAAAGTAGCTAAGTAGCTAAGTAGCTAAGTGTCAAATGAATTTCAGTCGGCAGCTGAGGGTTATACTTGCATGAAGAATGACAGTAATTAATAAATATCCCTGAAAGGCATTAAAGAGAAAGGAATGCTTGCTTATAATGTATTATACGAATGCTTTAATTTAAATATTTTACATTGGATTAAATTGCTCATAAAGTACAAAAACAGATGAAAATGTATTTGTTTTGTTAAATTTTATGTGACACACCACATTCCTATGCATTTTAAATCCAGCACAATACCAACCAAGCATTTTAAACCCAGGAAGGGTATTAATAACAATGTTCAAATATAGCACATTTTACTCTATTTATGCAATCATGTAATACTATTTATTTCAATTTTTACTGCAAGCAGCATTTCTGGTGTTAATGTGTTTGACAAGCCTTTTAGTGTCATAGCACAGCAAACATGTTCCTAGTGCTATTTATAGACAACACACACTAGTTCTAGACAGCTGATCAAGTGAACCATTGAAAATAGATGCCATAAAATAAACAGCTTGTGGATAAAACATAAGCTTCTTCATGTTTTAGCAGTCATTACCTTCATCAGTGGAGTTACTTCTGCTCTTCAATACTTCCACTCTTTTTCTTGGTATTTCCATTTCAAGACAGTTTTGGAGATGGTGAAGAAGAAAGTGAAAGTCTGATCATAATTACAAGTAAGATATTCAGTTTATATCACATTATAACAAAAGTGTTTTTTCAGACTATGACTTGCAAGAGTATTAAAAATAACCCTCTTAGTTTCAACACAAACTGTGTGTTCCCAGCGTCCCCTAACATAAAATGAAGAGCCCCTTACCAACAGGTGTTAGAGAAGCTCACTCTATTTCACTCCCCACTCATTTTACCACTACTTTGGTCCCCTATCATTTGTGAACAAGTGTGCTTCAAAAAGGTCTGGCAGTTCTTGCACTGTGAAAAAGACAGACGCAGATTAGTTTACTGGATATATAATTTAAAAGAGATATAATTTATATTACATGTATTTGTTATTTTATAATTGTATAAAACTTTGTATCATTTTCACCTTCTAGTCAAGATGTTCCAGTCTAAGATTTTTGGGACTTTTGTGATTTTTGCTCATATATACATAGTCACACTAATTTTGGCACCCTTGGTAAATGTGAGCTGTGAAAATTTGTCTTTAATGTTTAATCATTAGATTTTTTTATTCCAAAAATACTTCTCTTATGAATGTCAAAAAATTGCAAATACACCACAGTTTTTAAAAATACAACATTTGTTAAATATATGTGCTACAATTATTGACACCTATTAGTCAATACATCTTTACCAGCTGTGAGTCTTCTATAATGATAAGGTTGGAAAATACATGGCAAGGATGATGAAACCATTTCTCCTTACAGAATGTTTATCAATAATTTCAAATCTCATCAGCTGACTACCAGAGGTGAGCGTTCCTACTCTCTCTTACCCTCATTCTTCTCCTGCCTCACTGAACCTTCCTCTTTCATCATCCAATTATGGAGATTACTAAATAATATGCAATTAACTTAACCATTCTGTAAATTTAAATCTAAATGGATTGTATTTTGAATTAACCATTTTAACAATAAAATTATAAACTATTTAGATATGATTATGTTCAAAAGCTGCTGTTTTAACCAACAAATTTGCAGCATTGTGACATCCGAACATACATAGTTCTTGTTCATAGAACAATGTTGGAGGAACACTATTGTATAGGATGTCTTTGGATGTGGTTGCATTAAATTTTCCCTTTACTTAATCTAGGAGACTCAAACAAGTTTTAGGTAGACAAAGCCCCTGCGCAAAAAAACAGCTGCATTAAGATAGGGTTTACTTAGTTGGAGTGGAAGATCTTCAATGGCCTACTATAGAGCTCTGACCTCAACCCTAATTAATACCTTTGGGAATAAGTGGAATGCTGAGTGCACCCTAATCCTCCTCACCCTACATTAGTATCCGACTTTACTAATGACCTCATCTTCCCAGATACATGGAGGTTATTATAACAGCAAATGAGGACTACATATGGAATAGGATGTTCGAAAAGCACATACGAATCTTCAACAAAGATACAGGGTTCAACAAAATTGTGTACATATAGTGTATGACCTCATCTCCTCTGAGCCACATCAGAGTGCCATCAGCATCAAAGAATGCCAGTTATGTAACAAAGACTACAGCAACTTTTAAATTTTTTTAAAACTCTGTTACAATTTACTCTCTGGATTAGTACACACTTTGCCTGAATCCACTTTTAGTTTTTTTTTAGAACAAGCTAATGGGCTACTTCAGCTGCTTATCTGAACATGACCTGTCTGAAATACTTTCTAAGCCAAAGTTTTGAACCTTAATGTTACAAAATAGGTATTATCCTTAACTACATTACTATACTGTTCAGTTATTTTCACTGTAGCATTACATAAGTGAAGTATGTGATATTTACTTTATATTGTTAATAAACTTTCTTTCTGCTTTTCCCGTTAGATGTCGCCACAGCGGATCATCCGCATGTTTGATTTGGCACATGTTTTTATGCTGGATGCCCTTCCTAACGCAACCCTCCCCATTTATCCGGGTTTTGGACCGGCACTAAGGCTTGTGCAACCCTAATGGCTGGGGTCGGTTCCCTGACCGGGGATCGAACCCGGGCCACAGCGGTGAGAGCGTTGCATCCTAAACACTAGACCACCAGGGAACGCTTACCATATTTTTCAGACTATAAGCCACTATTTTTTTCCCATGTTTTGAACCCCACGGCTTAAACAACGAAGAGGCTAATCTATGGATTTTTCCTGGGTTTTTCCCGGTTTCACAAACTTCAAGCCAAAAAACTGAGCCCCATAACATTAGACCAATTAAACTTCCGAACGGAAACGAAAAAACGCACCTCACCTGTGTTCTGAGCTGCACGACATCGGCACGGAAATTTTTCAACGCACGACAATGGCAAAAGAAAAACTCGAGAGAAATAGTTGTGAAAGGAAGGAGGAAGACAGTGAACAATTACTTTCTTGGTAGGCTACTGTTTAGATACAAGCCGTTGTAATGCGTTGAGTCTGGGTGAAGGGAGAGTTCGCTAACTCCAGTTGCAACAGAAATCATATAAGCACAGACAGGTTTCCAAAACTCGTGCTTTTTTAGTTTTCTTGGCAACAGCGCTACGGTTTAGTCAAAGAAACTTAGAAATGAGCATCAGAAAATAATAAGGACATATTCCTCGGTTTACACACATGCAGTAATACGGGAAAAATGCGGCGGCAGGCTATTCCCAAAATTCCGCTCTGCTCTTAAAGGAGACACAACATATTTCACCCGTTACACCGTGTAACAGACACTGTCTTTCGTTAAAGCCTGTGTAAAGTTCATTAGTTTCAATGTATATATATATATATATATATATATATATATATATATATATATATATATATATATATATAGGCTTATAGACAGGTGCAGCTTATTTATGTTCAAAATAAAAATCTTTGTCAAATTCCTATATATAGGTGTGCTTAATAGTCCGGAATTTACGGTACTTTATATTGTTAATAAACTTTCTAAAGAAATGTTTATTCGAGCAGTTTCTATCTAACTCTTGCTGACGGATTCAATTTTTACACTGATCGTAGATCCTGAATAATTCATAGTAGTTACAACATATAAAAATAATGATCAAAAAAGGCTGGACTGGATACGCAGATATTTAGCAGATATGCAGCTAAATATCTTTTTACCAATTAGGTAAATAACGTACAAATATCATATATCATCAAATGTCAGCCAAAAGTATGTGCATCAATATTTATACCATCTATATACCATGTTCATGTATATATTCTATCCTTGCTCCCTGTATTCACAGAAACATATTGTTATAATCATCATTAATTATATAATAACTCCTATATGAAAATGTATTTCCAAGAGTGTCAGAGCGAAGACCTAAAATGGGTCGTTGTTTAAAAAGTTCACAAAGGAGGGAAACTAGTTTGAACTCTTAAGCAGCGCATGAGAAACATATCAAGAACATACTGTAATGTATCCTAGAGTGTTCCCATTGTTTGTGTTTCCTCAAGCTTTTTCCTGCTTCCTTCTATTGAGAGCTGAATGTAGAAAAGGTAAACAAGTGGATTCAAAAAGAACTTTTAAGAAAACTCCTAACTCAATCTGCAGCTATTGGAGCTTCTGATTATAAAATAAAACACTGAAGTTATAGAATGCAAACTTTGTCTTTTTCAACAACTATTTAAGAAAAACCTCTTAATTATTAACCATTTTGCAAAGTTGTGTGTAAATATTTTTTCATAGTTCTAAGCAGCACAGAAATTGCAGATCAATCGTGAGGTGATTATAATTGTACATTGCATGCTTCTTAAAACTATCTGTTAGTCTGCCTTTAAAATGTCCACCTCCACTACATTTATTATCCTAAATTAGACGCACCTTTTTGAGGTCGTTAGCTGCATAAAGACACCTGTCCACCAGATACAATCAGTAAGAATCCAACTACTAACATGGCCAAGACCAAGGAGCTGTCCAAAGACACTAGAGACAAAATTGTACACCTCCACAAGGCTGGAAAGGGCTACAGGGAAATTGCCAAGCAGCTTGGTGAAAAAAAGGTCCACTGTTGGAGCAATCATTAGAAAATGGAAGAAGCTAAACATGACTGTCAATCTCCCTCAGACTGGGGCTCCATGCAAGATCTCACCTCGTGGGGTCTCAATGATCCTAAGGAAGGTGAGAAATCAGCCCAGAACTACACGGGAGGAGCTGGTCAATGACCTGAAAAGTGCTGGGACCACCGTTTCCAATGTTACTGTTGGTAATACACCAAGACATCATGGTTTGAAATCATGCATGGCACGGAAGGTTCCCCTGCTTAAACCAGCACATGTCCAGGCACGTCTTAAGTTTGCCAATGACCATTTGGATGATCCATAAGAGTCATGGGAGAAAGTCATGTGGTCAGATGAGACCAAAATAGAACTTTTGGGTCATAATTCCACTAAACGTGTTTTGAGGAAGAAGAAGCATTGAAGAATTAGAGCATTGAAGATGGGTCGAGGCTGGGTCTTCCAACATGACAATGACCCGAAGCACACAGCCAGGATAACCAAGGAGTGGCTCTGTAAGAAGCATATCAAGGTTCTGGCGTGGCCTAGCCAGTCTCCAGACCTAAATCCAATAGAGAGTCTTTGGAGGGAGCTCAAACTCCGTGTTTCTCAGCGACAGGCCAGAAACCTGACTGATCTAGAGAAGATCTGTGTGGAGGAGTGGGCAAAAATCCCTCCTGCAGTGTGTGCAAACCTGGTGAAAAACTACAGGAAATGTTTGACCTCTGTAATTGCAAACAAAGGCTACTGTACCAAATATTAACATTGACTTTCTCAAGTGTTAAAATATTTATTTGCAGCTGTATCTTACAAATAAATAGTAAAAAAATCATACATTGTGATTTCTGTTTTTTTTTTAGATTATGTCTCTCACAGTGGACATGCACCTACGATGACAATTTCAGACCCCTCCCTGATTTCTAAGTGGAAGAACTTGCAAAATAGCAGGGTGTTCAAATACTTATTTTCCTCACTGTATATATATATATATATATATATATATATATATATATATATATATATATATATATATATACTTTTATCATGGTCTTTTAAACATGCTGAATGAGGTTTTTCTCTGAACAGATGTTTCAGAAACAGCTGGAAGAATGTGACCAGACATAAAACATAGTTCAAACATATTTCAATTATTATAAAATATTTAACTCAGCCAGGCATTTCACAAGACATGTTCATCCTTCACACTTATAAAAAAATAGCACTGCTAAATTCCAATGTAGTTAAATACATTTTGATGTGTATTTAAAAGAGTATTAATTATCTTGTGTTGAATTCCAAACAAATTGACGGTCAGTTCCAACAACTTTGAGTTTAGATTAAAAAAGATTTGACTTTTATTCTATACTGTCTGTACTTTTATTTTGGAAGTGTCCCAAGGCCTGAAGCAAATCTAGTGGAGTGGCAAATGGAAAAATGGTAAAGATCAGTGTTGGGGGTAATGCGTCACAAGTAACGTGCGTTACGTAATAATATTACTTTTCTGGAGTAACGAGTAAAGTAGCGCGTTACTTTATAAATTTACACATTAATATCTGAGTTACTTTTCAGTTAAATTATTTTGCATAAAAAAATAAATACTGAATTAAAATGAACGTAGTCTCGTAGAATCGCGCATTCTTACGTGCGGGAACAGAAGCTGGTCAGAAGCGGAGATGGCAAACCAGAGCATTACATTACTGTGATGGAAGTGTTCTTATTATTTTGAAATAGTCGAGGAAAAAAGAAAGAAATAATGGTTAAGTGTAGATTATGTGTTGGTGAAAAGCTCTTGACAAATGCAATAAAATAGCACTTAAAAAAAAAAAAAAAAAAAACATCTGCATGCAAAGCACAGCACTACAGATGTGTGTGTGTGTGTGTGTGTGTGTGTGTGTGTGTGTGTGTGTGTGTGTGTGTGTGTGTGTGTATAATGTTGAATATATGCAACAATATGCAATGTTGCATATATGGAAATGGAGACAGAAATATAGAAAACTTTTGCTGACTTTCCAACACTGCAGCTCTATGGACTGCTCAGAATAAAAGTTTTTCGTGGGAGACACATGTACGATGCCTTTGCAGTGGAGAAAGAGAGCAAATTCACAGCTCATTTGCTCTTTGTGGGAAGATAAACTGCCACGGTCACTGATAAAAGCGTGAACTTTGTAAAAGCGTTCAGAATGTTTCAAGCTGATGATGAAGCAGAGAATGATGTAGACGAGGACGAGGTCATATTTACGGAATTGTTTTACGTGATGACAGCGAAAGGTATGTTCTCCCTCCACATCACTGGTGTGCAGCCCACACCCTTAACCTTATTTACACAAACGATAGTTACATTCCTGACGGCAAAGGCAGATTGAAAAGCAGTGTACAGAAGAGCGACTGGAAAGTGTTCAGCCTTGTGGTCAAAATTTAGTCGATCATCTTATTGTTGTTATCTAAGAAGTTATTAAGCATTTTAAATTTTGCCCTAATATAACTTATTTCTTAATGGCAATTATCTATATTACACCTGTTACACCTGTAAGGCCTGAAAGAGATACAGGTAACGCAAAAGTAATATAATGCATTACTTTCCATAAAAAGTAACTAAGTAACGTAATTAGGGAGTAACTCAATATTGTAATGCATTACTTTTAAAAGTAACATTGCCCAACACTGTTAAAGACACAGAACAGCAGCCTCTGTCTATAAAACTGTTGAAAATAATAAAGCACTAAATATTTCAGTGTGTTTGTAATGAATTGGAGGAGAAAACTGAGCAGTGTAAATAGTGTAAATATCTGCCATTTGACCACTTATATATCAAATATAATCCATATTTAAATGAAAAAAGGAACTTATGCAGCTATTTTCTGCCTGAAAAGTAAGACACAGGACTGATGCTGCTTTCAAGATGGAAAGATTCAGCATTTAAAGGTTGCTTTGTCATGACAAGTATTGCATTTTTAATTTGCCATAGCTTGGGTACAGACCCTGCAAACAAATCAGAAAAATAACAACAATAAGAGTATAAATCTCACTCACCTTCACACATACTGTACACTTGCTGGAAAGTCCCTTTGCACAAGCTCAAATCAATCTCTTCGACCTCAGTCCAGAATTACTCGTGCAGTGTGTGTGTGTGTGTGTGTGTGTGTGTGTGTCATGTTGAATGTTTTGTACCTTTAGAGGGTAGGGAGGAAGACTTATAGCAGCTAATGCACTTATTCACACCGCACTTTCCAGCGGGCTTTCGAATCTTAACAAAAAAACAGCACAATTCAACAAAAAGCTCATAAATAAATAGAGGAGACACAGCAGAGTGTCGGGAATAACACACGGGAGTCCTCATGCGTTACCCGCTGGATCACTCACATGGTTTTATATGGGCATCTAGTGGTCCGGAATATTCCGCGCTGTCAGACTGTTCGAACAGGATAAATAGCAACAATGACAACACATGCAGTAAATCTCGGTAACCGCTAACGCAAATTGTGCCTTGATTACTCTCTTGACTACATTTATCGTCGAATTATTGTTTTAATATTGAAGAGCGACTGCTCCCATAATGAATATACTTACGGTAGGTTTACTTTCATATTCATTCATATAAGCATGCACAATAAATATGCAAATGACTACTCAATGTATAACCCCCTCAAAAAAGATGCTTGATCAATAATGTTATATAAATGTGTTAATGAAAGGATATGTTATGACCCGGGGGGAAAGTCACTAATATTTACCGCCAATTGACATAATCTCCCACATGGAGAGATTGCAGTAAAGTAATAAAAGTGTTCAAAAAAGATATAGTTATCTCTTTCTTTAATTGGAACAGTTGGAACAAAATGACATTTGGACACCTTAAGTGCTGATCATTTTCTTTCAGGTTAATTAATTTAACTTGATTATAACTGCTTAAAATATTTCCAGACATACATGCAAAATTTTATCCTAATTTGATCCACTAATAGCAAATATCTGAATCAGAATCAGAATGGGGTTCATTGCAAAGTGTACTCTCTCTCTCTCTCTCTCTCTCTCTCTCTCTCTCTCTCTCTCTCTCTCACACACACACACACACAAACACACCAACCCAATGTTACACACAAAAATTTGTCTTAGTGACAATAGCGTTTAGGTTCAACAAAATATAAATAAAAAACAAAAGAAAGAAACATTCAAATTGCATGCACAAGTAATATTACAATTATTACTACTGTTACTATGTAATATGAATGCTACATTTACTAAATTATAGTACTATTAATATATATAAGTACTAGTAACTAAAGCTGTCTGACAAATGTAGTGAAGTAAAAAGTGCAATATTTGCCTCTCGTAATGAACATTAGGTACCTCATGTTTGTGAGTAAATGTGCTTATTACATTCCACCAGTAGAAGAAAAACGTCATAGACCCCAAGGGAGACTTGAACTGAGTCAAGTATGTTGCTACTGGGGAGAACAGTGCGTAGAAAAGAAAGATAAAACTGAGTTAAAGTTTATGCACTGAAGGACAAGGATAAATACACCTCAAAAGCCAATGTGTAAGCAAACATTTAATGAGGTATCAATGTACCACATTAAGTGAGGTTATAAAGTGTAATAATAATATTTATGCTGCTAATATCAGCCCTCACTGATGCACAGTCAAACAAATAACATTTTTTGTTCCACATTCTAGGATTTCCAGGCCCAATCATAGCATAAAGAAAATGCTCTAGTTAAAATCTCAGATGACCGTCCGTCCAAGGCTACATCTCCCTGTTAGTTTTACTCAGTGCTGCATTTGAAACTATAGCTTATGACTTTCACCTAGATTGCTTACAGAATTACATAGGCATTTAGGGACTGGCATTAAGTTGTTTTAAATTTTGTAGATTTAAATGAAGAACTATCCAGGTTAATGCAAGTTAATGTTGGGGTGCCACAAGGTTCAGCTCTAGGACCATTGCTTTTCACAATATACATGCTTCCCTTGGAAAATATTATTAGAAAGCATGGGATTAGTTTCCACTGTTATGCTGATGATACCCAGCTATATATCTCCTTAAAACAAGACAAATATCCCAATTGGCCAAGTTAACTGAATGTGTTAAAGAATGAAAAGATTGGATGACGCACAACTTTCTATTATTAAATTCTGATAAGAAGGAGATTTTGCTCATTGGCCCAAAAGCCAGTACACAAAAGCTCCAGCATTTCAACCTGCATTTAGACAGATGTTCTGTAACTACTAGTTCAACAGTAAGAGACCAGGGAGTTATTTTAGACAGCAACTTGTCTTTTAAAAATCATATCAACCATGTTACAAAAACAGCCTCCTTCCACCTTAGAATATTGCTGAGCTAAAAAAAACGTTGTATATCCGATGCAGAGAATCTCGTCTATGAGTTCATGACCTACAGATTGGACTATTGTAATGTATTTTTAGGTGGTTGTCCTGCATCATTAATAAACAAGCTACAGTTAGTCCAGAGTGCAGCAGCCATGTTTTCACAAGGTCGAGAAAATATGGCCATATAACCCAAACTTATCAACCCTACACTGGCTACCTTAAGTTTCAAATCAACTGCAAACTATTGCTACTTATTTACAAAACACTAAATGGTTTAGCTCATGTATCATGTATCTATCCAGTCTTCTAACACGCATACAATCCATAACGCTCTTTGAGATCTCAAAACTCTGGACTTCTAGTAGTTCCTAGAATAGCAAAGTCCACTTAAGGCGGTAGTTCATTGTCACATTTAGCTTCTAAACTTTGGAATAGTTTTTTTGACAGTGTTTGGGGATCAGAAACATTTTTTCAGTTGAACTGTAGATTAAAGATATATCTTTTTAGGGAGTCCTACACAGAACACATCACGTATCATAAATTTGTGCTTCAGTCTGATCAAATGCACATTGTCCTACGCATTACCTTATCTGAACTTGTGCTTGTAAATATTATGAACAGCATCTATGCTAATTCCTCTCCATTGCTTCTCTTTCTATTCCCATCCTGAGGCATCCCGAGGTTGTACTAGCTCCAGTTGTGTCCCACCTAATGAAGATTATGGACATTCAAAGAGTAGATGCGGACCCTGCAAACATCCCGAACCATGTAGAGACGTATCAGCGCCATTTGGAACCCATTTCATGTAGAGTTTTAATATTGGACCTTTTTAAATGTTTAAAGGCTCTGCCATGGAAGAGTTGGTGTTGGATCTATAATGATCTCAGATGTTGAGCTATTTTAGGAGTTGCTCAGTATCATCATTTCCACAACGTCAAATGACGAAAACCATTCAGTAACATTTGCCTCACGCATTTTGCCATGTTAAAACCAGGTTTCATCCATGAAGAGAACACCTCTTTAAAGCGCCGGATGCCATTGAATGTGAGCATGTGCCCACTTAAGTCGGTTACGATGATGGACTGCAGTCAGGTTAAAACCCCAATGAGGCTTTCTGACAGTTTGAGCAAAAATCTTTGGTTATGCAAACGGATTGTTGCAGCAGCTGTCCAGGTGGCTGGTCTCAGACAATCTGGGAGGTAAGATTCTGGAAGTGCAGGTCCTGGGCTGGTGTGGTTACACATGGTCTGCGAAAGTGATTTCTCCGAATTCTCTGAAACGCCTTTGGAGTTTGCAGTTTTATCAACAAGCACACTGACACAGATTTCGCAAGTTTTAAGGAAGCGTGCAATTGGCATGCTGACTGCAAGAATGTCTACCAGAGCTGTTGCCTGGGTTCATTTTTTGACCATAAGCACTGGTGCCCCCAGGGATGTGTTCTCTCCCCATTGCTCTTCTCCCTGTACACCAATGACTGCACCGCTACAAACTCCTCTGTCAATCTCCTGAAGTTTGCAGATGACACAACAGTTATCAGCCTTATTGATGACTGTGGCAGCGGGGGTGTGGCCGAGCGTCGTTTTGTGAATGGGGGCGGGGCAGGATGCAGGTAAGCGGGGATTTGCCTCACCTGCAACTAATAAGACCTGATGTCTGTGCTCTCTTTTTCAGTGATCAGGAGGCGCATAAAAGCTGAGTGAGCGGAGGCGTGTGTGTGTATGTGTGTGCCAGAAGTGCCAAATTTGTGAGACAAATTAAACAGAAAAGAATTCATTGAATAAAAACGGCGGTGACGCCTGAGAACCGACCTGTTGTGGCTGTCCTTTTTCCTCACTCCCACTCGCTCTTCCACAATGACGTTGATAAGTCTGCATGCAGAAGCAAGGTTCAGCAGCTGGCTGTATGGAGCAGTCATAACAACCTGAAGCTTAACACGCTCAAAACAGTGGAGATGACTGTGGATTTTAGGAGAAACCAGCTGCACTCCCCACACTCACCATCATGAACAACAACAATAAGAGTTTAAATCTCACTCACCTTCACACATACTGTACACTTGTGTGCTCAAATCAATCTCTTCGACCTCAGTCCAAAATTACTTGTGCAGTGTGTGTGTGTGTGTGTGTGTGTGTGTGTGTGTGTGTGTGTGTGTGTGTGTGTGTGTGTGTCATGTTAAATGTTTTGTACCTTTGGAGGGTATGGAGGAAGACTTATACCAGCTAAGGCACTTCAGTGGAGTCATTCAGGTTCCTGTGCACCACCATCTCTCAGGGCCTGAAGTGGGTCAATCACATCGACTCCATTGTTAGAAAGGCCAAACAGAGGATGTATTTTCTTCATCAGCTGAGGAAGTTCAACCTGCCACAGGAGCTGCTCAAACAGGTCTACTCAGCCATCATCGATTCTGTCATATGCACTTCATTAACCCTCTGGTTAGAATGTCTGAAAGTATTATTGGTGGTCCCCTGCCCACTCTACAGAAACTGTACACATCTAGATTGAAAAAAAGGGCTCAGGAAATCACTCTAGATTCCTCACATCCAAGCCACATGCTTTTTTAACTTTTGCTGTCTGGCAGACACTATCTACGTCATAAAGACTTAAATGCTCTCCCCATTGTGCAATAAAATAAAAAAAATGCCACTTTTTACTTATCTAAATCTGTACTTTTCTTTCTTTTTTATTTTCTTTATAAATAATTTTCAATAACTTTTATTCTTTTTTATTTAAAAAAGTTTCAATTAAAAAAATGTGCAACTGGAAGCTTCTGTCACCAAAACAAATTACTTATAAGTACAAACATATTTGGCAATATAGCTCTTTCTCATTTTGATTTTGATTCTGAAAAGAGACTATACTGATAATTAAACTTTGATATATTTAGTGTAGTAAATGTGCAGCTTGTAGTGCAGTACATATTTACTTTCCTCTAAAAATAACTCAACTTATAGCCATTATTGTTTAAATAACTGGCAACAAAAGTAAGTACACCCTAAGTGAACATGTTAAAACTGTGTCAGTATTTTGTGTGAGCACCCTCTCTAATCCTCCATAATGACATCACAGTGCTGCTGGATGCTAGAAACTCAATTCAATTCAATATTTGTATAGTGCTTTTAACAATGGACACTGTCTCAAAGCAGCTTTACACAGATAATGTGGTAAGAAATAATAAATAAGAATGTTCTTTATATGTAAGTCGGTGTAACAGATCCAAATCCATCCTCAAAGATACTCCTGGATCCTCAGGCCGTAGAGGTGAAACATCCCCAGCTGCACAGAGTGGCCTCCAATCGAAGAGAACACCATCCAGATGCAGGCTGTGATGAAGTGGGCAGCTCCGAAGCCAGGAGAGGGGCAGGAACAATAGTCGCTGGAACCTCAGGAGCATGTTTAACTCAACAGAGAGAGAGAGAGAGAGAGAGAGAGAGAGAGTGGTGACAGGGAGAGAAAGATATGGATTATAAAGTATCCTTATTGTTGTATCAAAGTTAAAGACACTGTGTAGTTGGCGACTCCGGCAAGACTAAAAAGGAGCCAGAAGGTAACACAGACATGAGGGATCTCTGGGATGAGAGAGGCCACCACACAACTATCAACAAACCTGAGTGAACGTGTGAGAGTGAGGGGATGACAGCATACAAATATCCCTGTTTACCAAACACTCATTATCCAGGATCCCTCCAGATTTGCACCTTTAACTAAGATAAGATAAGATAAGATAAGATAAGATAAGATAAGATAAGATAAGATAAGATAAGATAAGATAAGATAAGATAAGATAAGATATACCTTTATTTGTCCCACAGTGGTGAAATTTCCATGTTACAACAGCAAAGAAAAATGGTAAAATATAAAGCAGAGACATAGCACAAATATAGACAGTACCGTATATAAATACAACAGAAAAGCAACAAACAATATAGTAGTTACACTATCAAATAATACATTTGTACTAGTTAATACTAGTTTTTGTGCAACAACTGTGTAATAATACAATTGTTTAAAATTGTATTATTACACAGTTGTTGCACAAAAACTTCATTGCTATTGCACAGTTTAAAAAACATTATTAACACTGTGCATTATGGAGAATGATTCGCTGGGAGCAGCTCTGATTGTAAAAGTCTAATTACAATAGGAAGAAAAGACCTTCTATATCACTCCTTCAGACACTTGGGATGTAACAGCCTTAAGGGGCTGCGCAGAGATTAAACTCTTCCATACATAGGGTGAGTTCCATGTTTCATGTAACATGAAAAATGAAATCCATGTTTCCCCCAATGAACCGCAGCTCCCCAGTACCAGCAGCACTCATGCAGCCCCAGACCATGATGCTTCTACCACCATGCTTGACTGTAGGCAAGAGACAATATTCTTGTTACTCATTTACATTTACATTTGGCATTTAGCAGACACCATTGTCCAGAGTGACATACAAAAGTGCTTTGAGTCTCAATCAATGAATAAATCTACACTGGTACTCTTGATTACAATCTTAATATAAATCAGCCTACAACTCTGTTGAGAGGATTGTTTTTTAAACAAAGCAAACCTGGAAAGTGTTAGTTTGAATGTTTTAGGAATAGGAAGGTAGATACTCCACTGTTCAGACATCTAGGGGAAGTTCATTCCACCACCTTGTTGCCAGAACGGAGAAGAGCCTTGAAGAATACTTACCTTTTACCCTGAGAGGTGGTACCAGTCAAGCAGTGCTAGAGGACCTCAGTCAGCATGGTTCAGCGTGAGGAGTGATGAGGTCTCTGAGGTAATAGGGTGCGGGTCCGTTTTTTGGCTTTGTAGGTAACTATCAGTGTTTTGAATCTGATGCATGTAGCTAAAGAAAGCCTGTGGAGAGAGCGCAGCAGTGGGGTGGTGTGGGAGAACTGTGGGCAGGTTGAACACAAGTCACACAGCTGTGTTTTGGATCATTTGCATTGGACAAATAGCGTTCGGAGGAAGACCTGCCAGCAGAGAGTTGCAGAAGTCCAGTGTCGAAATGACAGGAGACTGAACAAGCACCTGAGCAGCCTGTCCAGTGTGGACAAAAATAGTCAAATCCATTGGATGTTGTAGAGAAGGAACCAACAAGAACGAACCACATTAGCAACATGTGAGGAGAAGCACAGTTGATTGCCCATAGTTTCCCCCAAGATTGTGAGCAGTGGCTGAAGAGGAGAGCAGAGAGTTACGAAGAGTTATTTTGAGATCCTAACCTGGAGCATCCAGCAGTTTTATCCAGCAGTTCGGTTTTGCTGTGGTTAAGCTTTAGTTGATAAGCACTTATCCGCAAAGATATGTCTGCCAAGCATGCCGAGATCTGAGCAGAATCTGTGGTATCTAAGGGGGGAAAGAAGAAGATGAGTTGAGTGTCATTAGCATTACAATGGTAAGAAAACCTATGTGAGAATATGAGGAGAAAATGTGAGGAGAAAAGGAGGGGACCAAGTACTGTGGGACACCAGTGAAGAGTCTGCATGGGGCAGCTGTGGACCCCCTCCAGTGTGATTGAGCGAGTACTCCTCACCATTGCCACACATGCTGGACACAATCTGAGCCAAACAAGTTTATCTTATTCTCATCAGACCACAGGACATGGTTTCAGTAATTCATGCTCTTGGACAGGTTTTTTTCAGCAGACTGTTTCTGGGCTTTCTTGTAAGAAAGCTTAAAAAGAGACTTCCTTCTGGGACGACGGTCATGCAATCCGACTTGTTGCAGTATGCGCCGCGTGGTCTGAGCACTGACAAGCGGACCTTTTGCTTCTGCAACCTCTAAAGCAATGTGGCACTAGTCATGCGTCTATTTTTTTAAGCCACTTTCTTCCTAGCCACTGTACTGTAACTCAGTTTCAGGGTGTTAACAATATTCTTATACCCTAGGCCATCTTTATCTAGAGCAACCATTCTTATTCACAAATCCTTGGGGAGCTTAGTTGTCATGAGGTAAAATATGTATTGAACACTTCACCATTTTTCTCAAAAAAAAAATATTTCTAAAGGTTCGGGTTTTAAAATATTTCTAAAGGTTTACGCTGTGTGGATTATATTTGGACTGCTAAACTCTGTTTGCTTGTATTTTCTGGCTTCCACCTCCATGTCTCCGCATGACATATAGGCATGTAGGTACAAAATGTAATGAAATTTGTTGTTTTATTATTTAAATAAATCTTTAAATTAATATTTTTTTAATTTGCAGTTTATATCACTGATCTTGTTCCCATGAAGAACATCCTATGTTATGGTGTAAGACCATAAATGATTTTTAATTGCCATTGTTATTATTGAGATGGGCACACATTCGCTACAGGGAAATTGCCAAGCAGCTTGTTCAAAAAAGGTCCACTGTTGGAGCAATCATTAGAAAATGGAAGAAGCGAAACATGACTGTCAATCTCCCTCGGACTGGGGCTCCATGCAAAATCTCACCTCGTGGGGTCTCAATGATCCTAAGGAAGATGAGAAATCAGCCCAGAACTACATGGGAGGAGCTGGTCAATGACCCGAAAAGAGCTGGGACCACTGTTTCCAAGGTTACTGTTGGTAATACACTAAGACGTCATGGTTTGAAATCATGCATGGCACGGAAGGTTCCCCTGCTTAAACCAGCATGTGTCCAGGCACGTCTTAAGTTTGCCAATGACCATTTGGATGATCCAGAGGAGTCATGGGAGAAAGTCATGTGGTCAGATGAGACCAAAATAGAACTTTTGGATCATAATTCCACTAAACGTGTTTGGAGGAAGAAGAATGATGAGTACCATCCCAAGATCACCATCCCTACTGTGAAGCATGGGGGTGGTAGCATCATGCTTTGGGGGTGTTTTTCTGCACATGGGACAGGGCAACAGCACTGTATTAAGGAGAGGATGACCGGGGCCATGTATTGCGAGATTTTGGGGAACAACCTCCTTCCCTCAATTAGAGCATTGAAGATGGGTCGAGGCTGGGTCTTCCAACATGACAATGACCCGATGCACACAGCCAGGATAACCAAGGAGTGGCTCTGTAAGAAGCATATCAAGGTTCTGGCGTGGCCTAGCCAGTCTCCAGACCTAAACCCAATAGAGAATCTTTGGAGGGAGCTCAAACTCCGTGTTTCTCAGCGACAGGCCAGAAACCTGACTGATCTAGAGAAGATCTGTGTGGAGGAGTGGGCCAAAATCCCTCCTGCAGTGTTTACAAACCTGGTGAAAAACTACAGGAAACGTTTGACCTCTGTAATTGCAAACAAAGGCTACTGTACCAAATATTAACATTGACTTTCTCAGGTGTTCAAATACTTATTTGCAGCTGCATCATACAAATAAATAGTTAAAAAATCATACATTGTGATTTCTGGATTTTTTTTTTTAGATTATGTCTCTCACAGTGGACATGCACCTACGATGACAATTTCAGACCCCTCCATGATTTCTAAGTGGGAGAACTTGCAAAATAGCAGGGTTTTTAAATACTTATTTTTCTCACTGTATGTCTGGGCCCTGGTTACTTTGTCTTCTTACCCAATCAGGAACAGTTTTAGCTCAGGTTTTTCCAGAGTGTATGTACACTTGTCTGTTATCTGCAAGAACTGAAGAACATATGCGCCATTCTGTGTGCTGCGTGATTCTTCTCTGATTAGAAAACACACCACAGGCATCGTAGATCACATGGGAAACCCCTCCAAGAATAATTTTTTTGTTTGGGCATGATACAAATCTAACAGATTTTTTTTTTATATTTATAAATGATTTACAATTAAACATCAACAATTTTTATGAATATTTTTATGAATGATTTGGTCTTGAATTAATAAATATTAAATCTTAATTAATAATCAATATTATAATTATATTTAGAGTAATTCATCATTATAAGATGAACTGTCGACTCACTATGTGCATCATGTCTTACAGATGTTTGCGTTTTTTTAACAGCTTTATCATCTTGACGTACATTTTTGCTAATATTCTGACTCTCAGACAAACATATGAATGTTCTCTAAATGTAACAACTGTAATTAAGTTGTAACTTCATTAAAAAAAACCTATCTATTTTTACTGTTTCAGAGATCTTGTCAAAGTAATTCCAGTTTGTTGTATTTTTGACTCCAGTTTGGGATAATCACTCAATTCAATCAATCAATTACTGTATGTTTTAATTTCTTTTTTTTCCCCTTTTTTTTTTTAACCTTAACTTTGTAATTTCTTTGTAAAAGGGTTGATGTCTTTTGTTTTCTCTCTCTTTTTTGACTTCGATATGTGAGTTTTGGGAGTACATTATTACAACCTTTTTGACCCCAGTTTGGGAAAATCACTCAAATGCAGTGTTTCAAGCTTCAGATCAGTAAGTATTAAGTACAAACTGTACCATGCAATGATATGTTAATGGTACTTTGAAAATGTGAAAATATTTGAAAATGTTGCAAAGTTACATTATATTTGTAAAACTTTTTTAAGCACTTTTAAACCAACAATAAATGTTTGAAATTCAATTAAGTTTTTGACCATTTATTTATTAGAATTAAGGAAATGTAAGGTAGTTAACTGAAGTAAGTGATAAGTTATTGGAAAAGAGTAAATTGTATGTATTACACAAGCACAATGTGTGTGTGTCTGTATTATAAATACAAGGATAAACATTCTTTACCCATATGTGAATGTTTAGTACAGGGGTGGCCAACCCGCGGCTCGCGAGCCGCATGCGGCTCTTTGGCTGGTTTCATGCGGCTCTTACGTTCCTTTCGAAGTTTGTGTGTGTTTGATTTTTAATGTGCGTGTTCGCTTTGTTTGAGGTATTGTTAAGACTTAAATGAACTTGCCCCTACTGGGAAACTTTGCGGTATATCAGACCTTGGCATGAGGCCAATCATAAATTACAGGGATGCACGAGAATTTTCGGAAATACCTAAATCACCGAAACAACACTGCAGAAACACAATTGTAATGATGCAATAAAAAAGCGCAGCAGCACACGGTTATCTGGATAAGAGCAACATATCTGCGGTGTGTGGAGAGCGATTTGCAAAACATGCAATGCTGAAATTTTAAGAGGGAGTGTATCTGCAAAGAGTTTCTCCAAGTCGGGTTTAATTTATCACCTGGAATCCAAACATCCCGATTGCCATTCTAAATATGAGAAGAACGCGGTGCAGAAAATTAAAGTCAATCCGAGCATGCGCACTCAGTCTGTAGAGGACGTTTTTGAAAAGGCAGGAAAGTTTTCCAGTGATGGTGCCAAGGCTAAAGGCATAACACAAAAAATTATGGATTTCATTGCCTTTTGAATTAGATTTTCATTTCGGTGCATCCCTAAAATATTATCGTTGGTGTGGCCCTCTGACACAATTCAGGTTTCTCATGTGACCCCTTGTAAAAATTAATTGCCCACCCTGTCATGTATTAGGATTGCTGTGGTTGTTACCAGTGTCCGTCGTTAGAGGGTGCTGGAGGAGGGGAGAATAATTGTGTTCGGAGAAAGTAAGGAAGTAAAGGTTTTGGAAAAGCACAGGTGTTTGTCTATTTTAATGTAGGCAGTGATGTTACACACCCCTGCGGTATATTCATCTCACGCACATGCGCATTTGACGAAAATACCGTATTAAACTTAAGCGAACACGCTTAAAAAAACCCAAAAACACAAAGTCTGTGTTTTCTACCCTGAAACACGTGAAATCAAAGCATCGATCTGTTCTGACTGACACTCATGTAAAAGAATTGCTTTGAGAGGCAACAACGAAATACGAGGCAGATTTGAAGGGGATTGTTTAAGGCAAGGAATGCCAAAAGTCCCACTAAGTAACATGCATAGTAAAAGAAAAACGCTATTGTAAATTATTATATATTTTTTTGTGGACTTGGTTAAACAGAGTTTGTGTGTGTGAGACAGTGCAAACAATGTTAATTGTTGAAAATGACTGTCCTGTGGTCTTAGAACTGTAGGAGTCAATTTCTGTCATTATGTTGGTGTGTGACATTTACAATAAATCTGGCTGAGCAGCGGTGTGTGTGTGTGTGTGTGTGTAAGAGGAAGGGATGGGTGATGTTCATGTGTGCCCATGTGTATGATGTGGCTCTTTGCGGTAACACAGTCAAAAATGTGGCTCTCGGTCTCTGATTGGTTGGCCACCCCTGGTTTAGTCTATATGCCAATATGTGTCACATATACAGTATGTAATATTTTGAAATATATGTGGCACATATGTACAAGTATCTGACATATATTTCTATATCTGTGAAATTCAAACATGAACATATACACTGGAGATCAAAATTAAAAAACAATTTATAAACAATTGAACAATTCTGAAATAATGTCATCTTCACTGCACAACAGTTGAAGGAGTTTTTGTCCTGTCTATACCATGCTACCAGAACACCTTTTCCACAAAATAACTAAGGCATTTAAAACAAAAAACATTATTTTGCAGAAAACACACTGATCAAAATTAGAGAATATTTTCAGATACCTCCCGGTTATTGGTGTTAATCTGGCACCTGGTGCAAATTTCCTTGATTATCTGTCAACCCCTATTTAACTGGCAGCCTAACTTCCAGTTTCACTGACTCTGCAAGATAATGGGCCATTCTAAAGTGAATGAAAGCCTCCAGCAGCAGGTTGTCCAGATGAAGGCCAAAGGGACGACCCTATCAGCCATAGCAAGACAAGTTGGTCGTTCCAAATCTGTGATTTCAAGAATATTGAATCTTTACAACATCACAAACTCATTAAAGTCTGCCAAGAAGGCTGGTTGTCTAAGGAAGACAAATACAAGAGAGGACAGGATACTGTGGAGGATCTCAATGGGCAATCGTTTCCTCACTGCAGCTGGAATTGCTCACCAGTTTGACGTTTAAGAGCATTTGGACTGAAAGCCCACTCTGCAGTGACCAAACCTCTTATTAGCAGAAAGAATCAAAAGGCTAGACTAAGCTTTGCTGAGGAGCATGTTGTGTGGACAGAGGAGAACTGGTCCAAAGTTCACTTCAGTGATGAAAGCAAGTTTAATTTATTTGGGTCCGATGGGAAACATTATGTTTGGCGACATACAACTGGAGAAAGACTGAACCCAAAGTGTGTAAAGAAGTCAGTGAAAAGTGGAGGAGGAAGTGTCATAATTTGGGGCAGGTTTTCTGCAGCAGGAGTTGGGCCTCTTATACAGCTACATGGCAGAGTAAATGCAAATGTTTATCAGAACCTTCTTCAACAACATATGGTTCCTTCCCTGCGTTTATCACCCAATCAGCCCACGGTGTTCATGCAGGACAACACTCCATGTCACACAGCAAAACGGGTAAAGGTATTGTTATGAGTTGAATAAAATTAAAAATTAAAATGTTTTGTTGATGTTTCAGTTGTTATTAGGAAATTATTTTGAACCTCTGTAAAAAAAAAGCACTAAAATGAATAGACAGGTCCATAATCTAAAACTCTTTTAAATGTAAATGTAAATGCATGTTGGGTGTGCAGTTCAGTGGCCCATAGAGATTAACAAACTTTACCCCTCTGCAGATACCTCTCAACTATTTCTAGTCTGTCTGTGGAGATAACCCTTGAACACATAATAATGGATGCTTGTACCAAGTTAAACTATACATCATAGTGTTTCACAAAATAGAGAATATATGGTTCTCCAATTTTTCTAATGGTTAGCAATAAATCCCCTTGCCTACAAGTTTCTTCAAACAGATAATTCCAGAAGTAATTGAACCTGTTTTAAAATTGACAAACTCTTACATTAGCCCTGGTTATGTACCTAAATCCTTTAAAATGGCAGTTATCAACCACCTAATTAAGAAACCTGACTTTGACCCTTGTCAGCTGTCCATCCATAGGCTTTACCATACCCTAGTTTTTCTTGCTAGACATCAAGTTATGGTAAAAAATAAAGTTTATGTTGTTACTGGCTTTTAATATGAATATGTACTTTTTTGAAGCAACTAATAATTAATTAATATTTTTATTACAAAATGGTATATTAAAATTGTGTTAAACATATGTGTCTACAATATGATACAGCAGGTATATAAGGTAATATAGCTTAGTAATCACTGTATTGCATTTCATTATGCAATCTTCATTGTTCCTGAAACAATGCCAAATAAAAGATTTATTATTTATTAAACTAATAAAAAATTTATTGTAATTTTAAAATAATTATTAACTGATCCATACTAGTGTAAATTAAATATGTACAAAATATCATATATATATATATATATATATATATATATATATATATATATATATATATATATATATATATATATATATATATATATGATATTTTGTACATCCAACCTAATGTTGTAACTTGCTAGTATTTGTCTTTTGTCATTTTCAGTAAAACAATTAAATTATTATTAGAATCTATTTTATATTTACCAATTTTGAATTTTGAAAGGAAATTCAAAATACACAAACATTACAAACATTACAAACAGTTTTTTGTATGTATTTTTATGTCAAAAAAATACTGTGCTGAAGTGACTTCAAGCAGTTAGGGGAAGATGAGGATAATGAGGAGGAGACGTGAACTCCAAATGCAATGCTTGCTGAGGAAAGTTTAAATAGTAGTGATAAGGAAGACTTTCGAGCTGACAGTGTCAACAGACATGTGCAGACAAAGATGGCCCATCACTGCCAGATGAAAGTGTAGATCAGATGAGTAGAGGACCCAGGACAACATAGGATAAAATAACAAATCAGACAGCAAGAGGCAAAATGAAATAGAAATAATGTAGGTGGAAAAAAGGAAAATTTGAACCTCCAGCTGTTGAATTCATAATGAGTGTGTTAAAGCAGGTGTAAACGGACATCATGCATGTATTTCAAACTGTTTGTAACTGATAAAATGCTGCAGGAAATTGCAAAACCGACAAACTTTTACAGTGTGCAGAACAGGTAAAGTCAGAAAACACAACAGCGAAATACATTTTGCAAGTTCTGGCTATGCACATGCCATTTGTACAGAAGTCCAATGTGTGGGCCTATTAAGATACAAATCATCCAGCAGTTTGATGTGATGTCTCATGATCAAATTCTTAAATTGCTGACAATGATTCACTTTCAGGACAACTTCAGTGTGTCTGGAGATATGACGAAAGACAAAATTTGGAAACTTAGGACATGGTTACAAAAACTATAAGATCAACTTCTTTGCATACCTACTTATCATGCAGTTGATGAAATTATGGTACCATTCAAGGGGAAATCTTATGTACGTATCTATATGCCAGCAAAACCTTTCAGGTTCAAGATGTGGGGATGTGCTGGTCAAAGTGACTTTCTTTATGATTTTGACATTTGTGAAGGGGCAGAAAATCCAGACAGAGAGAAATCTGATGGTGTGACTGGAGATGGTGTGACTTGAGATGAACACTTAAAAGTAAAAGGAATCCACTACATCAGCACAGTCCGAATGAACAGGTAAAAAGACTGCAAAATGATGAATGAAAATGGACTGAAGAAAAGAGAAGAGGGTCAAAGGATTTCAGATTGAACCAGGACAATATCATCATTGTTAGATGGTGTGACAACAAAGCTGTGAACCCACTGTCTTCTTTTGTTGGCATCAAACCAGTGGGAAATGTAAAAATGTTTTGTAATGTTTCCCAGACCATTTATTGTTGAAACATACAACAAGTTCAAACTCCAGTGTGCCTTCTGATATGAGAAAGGATGGC
The DNA here is from genome assembly GCF_014805685.1 of Silurus meridionalis. Taxonomy (NCBI): domain Eukaryota; kingdom Metazoa; phylum Chordata; class Actinopteri; order Siluriformes; family Siluridae; genus Silurus; species Silurus meridionalis. The sequence goes on along the minus strand of NC_060887.1, from coordinate 8,268,534 downwards.
ATTGATCATTTCCCAAAATGGGAAAGCTGACAGAGATGCAAACACTGCTGGGGCAATCCCTTCTCAGATGTCTACTGTGGGTAAAGTAAAGTCTATCTTTTGTCTGAACTAGGGCTTTGGCCTTCCATAAGGTGAAATGAAAAAGTCATAAAAAGGTTCCTGTTTAATATATATAATTTAAACACTCCAAATACAATAATCAGTCTTTGTTTTTTGTTATAAAATAAACATTGTTGTGGTCATTATTTTATTCCATATTGCCATAAACAATTGCCATAAACGCCCAATGTATCAAATATGATACAAACAAAAAAAATCACATTTGTAATTATGTATAAAAGTTGCTGATACAAAGAATTAGTTTGCAATGCATCTTGGAAGTAGTGATTTATATTTACAACGTTAAATCCCCTCTGCAAAAAAAAAAGTGGTTCCAAACCTTTATGGCTTCTTTTTTCTGTTGTACCCGAAAAAATAGATTTTTAAAACTGTTCAAAACCGGTAGCCGATGATATCCATAGTAAAAGAAAATAGTAGGGTGAAAAGCTACCAGTTTTCAGTAGTCTTCAAAATATATTCTTTTGTGTTTAACAGAAAAAAAGGAATATTTACATTCATGGCATTTGGCAGAAAGAAACATAAAGGTTTGGAACAAGTGGACAGTAAGTAAATGATAACAGAATTTTCGTTTTGGGGGGAATTATCTCTTTACAACAGACCTTGCAGGTCCTTCTATTATTGTGCAGTTTAACAAATTAATTAATTAATTAATTAATTAATTAATTAATTAATTTCTTTTTTAACTGCAAAAAAGGTAATATTATCTTCACATGAAGATGTCACACTCGCATCAAAATTAGTAATCAATAAATTACTGCCTTTTCTTTAAACAAACTGGATGGGTATGACACTGATGATATCACACACCAAAAAATAATTTGCTACAATATATTCAAATACAGTCACTGTCTAATAGGATTTGTTAAGTTTTCAAACCATGACCCATTCATAAGATTTAAAATTTCTTTTAGTTTTCTATCATACATTGTTGGCGTAGGGGTTGTTTCATAGCATGTGTGGTGTAGTAAACCTTGTATTTCCTGTGTTTGTGTCAGAAATTCTTCACGCCATATTTAACTTAACAAGATATTCGTAAGGAGCAGCAGAGGAACATTAATAAGGATGCTGCAAGGTCTCAAAGCAAACAATGTTTTTAAAAGTACAGAGGCTAACTATTTGATCCACAACGGTTTCCAGTTGAAGACTTAAGGTATTTTACTTCCATGGAAAGTGATGTTAGATCTTGTCTAGAAAGGAGATGAAACGTCATAGGTAACAGTGTCAGTTATTCATAGTTACCTAGTGTTATCACTTACAAGTAATTACTGTTACAATTAAATGGTGTGTGTGATCAATCAAATACATAAAAACGTCTAACAAAAGAAGTAAATAACAAATACTATTTGGATTGGCCAATATCCATATAAAATACTTTCTGTATTTTATTTTGTAAGATATATGCTTTGTTTATTTATTGTTCATTTTATTTACATGTTTTTCTTAACTCTATATTTGTTCGCTCTTATTAAGGATACAAAATTAAATCCTGTTTGTGCACAGACCACTGATCTAGAGATAAAAAGGGCTACTAAACGGTTGCACCTTTGACTGTGAGGGTGGCAGGAAAAGAAGAACTCTGTTGCAAGATCTTAATGTAAGTGAAACAGTTTAAGTTTTTTTAAGAGAGTGAATCTGTTTCACATTTTTTGCAACATACATTTGTTGGTACATCTGTACATATAAACTGTTCTTTTATTATTTTTATTGTATTTTTAAAACAATGAATTTGTTGCTTTGTTTGTATAGTTTTTATTATTATTCTTGTATTGTTTACTTTTGTTTTGGTTTACTCTAGTGTTATTTTTGCACATCACTTTTTTCATTTGTCTTTTATAGCTTTTGTTCCTTTGTTTCTCTTTTATGCATGACACATTTACCATTTTATTGCACTTTTGCTTTATTGTGACCATGTATTTGTTGCTTTTGTTTTGATTTGCTTTTGAGATTTGTTTCCCCTCTCCATCAATAAAACACTATACATTGCATTTGCATAGTTTAATAATAAAAGAATTAAACTATGCAAATGCAATGTATAGTGTAATTTCTGGTTTAATATTTTCTCGTGCCTCTGGACGAGTTTTGGGGTAAAGGTGGAGGTAGGCTCTTCTCTGGCCTACACCTGTGCATTCTGGCACTGTTGTGGGCCAGTTATGACAGACTTGTGGGGGCATTGTGAAGTTGTCTGCTTCCAGCATTGGTTCTGGTTGACTTTAGCAAACAGCATTAAGGCCAATCTAGGGGTGTAATTCCATGCGGTGTGTGGGCCAATCTTACTGCCGAACCCCAGCCAGATCCGGCTGCCACACTCTTTTGTAGCAGGTATCTGGAAAAATGCTGAAAGTCTAGCGTGACTGTGGTTTAAGGCCTGGACAGTCGTATATTTGTGGCGCTTTCACACGTGTTAAAAGTGCAAGATGTTTTTTTATGGCATGTGTGACCCTTTTGGGGTTCCATGCGAATGAGTGTTTATGCTGGAAGAGCGACTGAAGGCTCTGCATTTTCAGGACATAGCCACAAAGCCGGAATGTCTGGCTTGTAGTAGAGAGCTGTATGTTAGTGACGCTACTCTTCTTCAACCAATGAGAAGGTCTTGTCCTGAAAAACCAACAGATCGCACAGATTTATCCTTTTATGGGATATAAATTCTCCAAGACTTAAAAGTAAAAATGTGGGTGTTTAGCCACAGACAGAAGACACTATATGGACATTACTTGACATTGTTCATCGATACTAGCTGTTCAGTCCGCAAGTTTTTTTAATGTTTGAGGAGAAATGTTTTTTTAAAGACAACAATCCAAAAAACCCAGAAACTTTTAGTGAAGTTTGAAATTACAGATTAAACGTGGAATAAGATGTTGCACATATGTGCCTATGATGTAACCTATATTATTTATAATATGTTGTACATGTGACAGGAAGACAAAGTTGAACTTTCAAAACTTTCATTTGTTAACAAATTATGTGGGAAGACTGTTACTGTGTGACTTGGCCTGCAGACATAAAAACAGACAGATGATTCAAGGTTGAATATAGCACCAGTGTTCTGAACTTCACATAGCAGCTGTGTGACATCAGTCAACTCAAATTAAGCATGTTACCACACAGTTGAGATTTCATTTCAATCATTGTCAACAAGTGTGTTGCCAGAAGGTCTAGAGGGCTCCATTCCCAAAAATTAAATCATGATGTACAGCCAATTAAATAAAACAAAAAAAACGCCTGTTACAGGTACACACAAAAAATGATATTCATACTAGACAAAGACAAGCAGCCTGCCATGAGCAAATGGCCCTAAGAAAATACAAATAAAAAAATGTATTGTGTTGTTTGATATATTACAATATAAACTCTATATGGGTTTTAAGAAATCTAACCATTATACACTTATATGTCGGCCTATTGTATAGAAAAGGGGGGTCTAAACTTTTGTACACTGTGTACTGGTTTAGTTTTGAGAATACTCTTGTGGTTGGTGCAAAAAAAGGGCAAAATGCACAGAAAATAGTACCTTGTCATATAGACATTATTTATATACAGAGACTTGAAAAAGTTGTGAAAATTGTAATCCCAATTGAAACTATCCACCTCAAAGTATTTTTGAACAATGTGATCAGTTGAAATGAATTTTTTGTCATCAGGTTTATTATTTATTAGTGATTAACATATTCATAAACTGGGTTAATGCTCCATGCATAATCTCCCATAAAAATGCTAAACTGTCATCACAGCATCTCTCTCTCTCTCTCTCTCTCTCTCTCTCTCTCTCTCTCTCTCTCTAGTGAGACACATACAAAATAAACCAATGACTCATTTGTTCGTTTTGCTCATGACCATCAATTTAAAGTCCTGTTTACCAGTGATATTTAACCAATAGATGTTTGAGGACTGAACGCTGCGATTAACTTCTTTAACAATTTTTACTATTTAGAATCAACTCTTTAGCATTTTATCACAGTTTTTGTGTATTCGGTAAGACGTTTCTGCGTGTGCTAAACAGGTAAACGTTTATGGCCCTTTTTGCGTTCCACAGCTTTTGACTACTTTAGGCCTGGTGTTACTTTTCGCTCTCCGTAATGGAAGAGCTCGGTTTCTTTCACTACTTCTAAATTTAGTGAAACGGTTCATCGATGACGGCGGGAAGACAAGGACGCGAAAAAAAACGCTCCACAACTCTGACTGTGAATGACGTAAAGTATTTATAGCAGTTGTCGTCATCGTGCGTTAAGGCGTAATATAAATTGAAGAGGCGCAAAATGCAGCTGTACAGCAGCGCGCTCACACACTATCCGGGCTCTTCGCGGAAATCTACAGTGACCGTAACGGCGCGGGGCGGAAACACAGAGTTCACATCGAGCTTTAACGCCGACAAGGGAACCAACGCAGAAGCATCAGTGGGAGAGACCTGGACAGATACGAACATGCCTGCCTTCTCGTGCTACGAGGCCACAATTAGGCCCGTGTTCTATACGTCCACAGCGGAGATGGTCATCAGAAGGGCGGATGAAGTGGAGAAGTTTATCCCTATTCAGATCATGAAGGATCTGCACACAACTTCCCGTGCTGCAAATGTATACAGAGCTCCGTGTATAGAGAACAATCTTGAGGAGTCAGATGGCGATTTATTTAATGACCTTCCTGAGCATAGAAGAAGCACTTCAGACACTTTTGAGGATAACGATGAGATAACTGAGAGCAACTCAGTACATTTCCAGAACTTGTTAACAAGAAATGATTGTACAGTGGAAGATAAAGTGTCAGAGGACCCATTGCTGCAGCTGCATGTATTCCAGGACTCTGCTAGCAGGGCTGACCTCAATGAGAAGATTAGCCAATACCTGTCTGAGGTGGAGAAACAGAACAAATACCTCCAGGACAGCAAAAAGTATCGTTTTCACATTATCCCAGATGGAAATTGCCTCTACCGTGCAGTGTCTAAAGCAGTATATGGTGAGCAGTCAATGCACAGAGACCTAAGAGAGCACACAGTTCATCATATTGCTGACCACCTGGATGAGTTCAGTCCTATTATTGAAGGTGATGTGGGTGAGTTTTTAATCAATGCAGCACAAGATGGTGCTTGGGCTGGTTACCCTGAGCTACTGGCCATGAGCCAAATGCTGAATGTGAACATCTACCTGACCACAGGAGGAAGTCTAACAAGTCCCACTGTCTCCACCATGATACACTATTTGGGTGAGGAGGACTTGACAAAACCAGCTATCTGGTTGAGTTGGCTGAGTAATGGCCATTATGATGTGCTGCTGGACAGCTACCAGCCCAATCCAGAGTACAATGACTGGTGCCTGCACACACAGGTGCAACAGAGACACGATGAAGAACTTGCCAAGTCCATGGCAGCTACTCTATCCAAAATGTACATAGAAAAGAATGGACCTAAATAAGCTTTTTTTGTTGTAATTGTACAAATAATTTTACACTGGTTCCACAATGTTTTGATTTTTATAACTGATTTCTCAAATTACTTTAATCTTTAGAAAATACCTAATTATAATATTGAAGTTTCATTGCATTTTACTGTATTTAATTGTATTGTTCTTTTTTGTAAACATTTGGTTATGTTGCTGTTGCCAGAAATGTCACATTACATGAATATCTCAAAATGATTAAATGTATTAATTTTATACATGATTCTGATATTTATCTGATTCTTATGCTGTACTTTTATAGCTTTTACATGCATTATATTTATTTGTATATTGTAGTCTACTGTATGGTGTCTACTTTATGTGTTTAACAAATGTATATATTTATATTAGGGCTGTAACATTTCATCGAGTAATTTGATTACAAAAATTAATCTTCGTTTAGTCCATTTAACTTAACGCGAACCACTGTGTTTTCCATGGTCCATTATTACTCACACATCACCCACTAAACTCTAGAGCGCTCTGGAAAGGGAACACGGAAGATGCTACCGAATGTAAAGTGGCTGAACGGGGAGGAAATTAGAGAGGGGTGAGGAGAAGATACAGGCCAAAGAAAATGGCAGAAAGTTTCCAAAGTTTGGAATCATTTCAAACTTAAACATAAAGAAAATACCGTACAGTGCACTTACTAAAGTCATTTGAAATTGATTTTCATTTATATACAGTGTGGTCAAAAAGTCCCTCTGCAGTGGCTGTGTAGAGTAGGCAGTGTAGCACGTTTTTAAAGCTGGTGATAAATACACGGATTTAGTGTGTGGAAAATTTTAAGCCGCTTTTCTGGAGACAAGAAAACCACATCAGAATACTGTGCAAGCTTTAATAAATACATAAATGTGTGAGGATAATTAGAAGTTTTGTTAAACAAATAATTTCCCATAACCTACTCAATGTAGCCACTGCAGAGGGAATTTTTTAACACAAATGTATTTGTATTTTAATGTAATATGGTTATTAATGCACTAAATGGTTTTAGTTTACTAAATGTCTGTCTGTCTTGACATAGTGTCTTGATGTTTAATGGAATTTGGACTAAAATCCCACTCTGCAGTGATCAAACATCTCATTAGAAGAAAATAATCAAAAGGCTAGACTAGCCTGTTTCTCTGATTGTTTACACATTCCATGTGCATCACCTAAAACTCTAGCATAAATTAGGACTCTTGAGAGTTGTTTTTGTAGTAAAATCTTGTAGATATTATGAGTAATTAATAATGATTTTGCTCATTTTACTGCAGGTATAAATGCTATTCAGTTATGCGTGTTTTTATTAAACAAAGACATGTCTCAGTTACCCATGTAAATTAAGCACATACAGATTCAGAAATTATTCAGATCCCCTTCACTTTTTTAATTTTGTGATGTTTTGTGAATACAATCATTCAGATTAATTTCTCTCATTAATCACACCCTCACACCCTGTTCCCCATATTGATGATAAAACAGAATACTGCTATGTCTGTAAACTTTTTAAATTGAAAAAAATGTTTTTTCTAAGTTTATCTCTATAGCGCTTTTTACAATGGACATTGTTTCAAACAGCTTTGCAGAATGTAAATATAAGTCAATTATGTGTTTTCATCCAAAATGAGCAAACCTGGGGTGACTGTTGCAAGGGAAATCTCCCTTAAATGGTATGAGGCAGAAACCTTGAGAGGAACGAGACTCAAAACGGGAACGCATCATCATTTGGGTGATAAAGAGTGCGATTGGGTCCTGAGTAATGTCCTTTCTACAGTCTTACACAGTCAGTTGAAGTTGTAGATCCAAGAGCTCCTGAGCAACTCAAAATAGCTCATCTGAGATCATCATAGAGCCAACACCAACTGCTCCATGCCAGAGCCTTTAAATGTTCAAAGATGGAGAAACAGCATATGTGGAATGGCTCAGGATGGGTAGTAAAAGAGAAGCAGTGGAGAGAAATAAGCGTGGCTGCTGTTTGTAATATTAACAATTACAAGATGATAATGTACATTTGATCAGATGTACTGAAGCACAAGGTCATGATATGTGATGGGTTCTGTGTAGGCCTTGTTTAAATTTAAAGCTTAATATGTGTGTCTGAGCCCCGAACACAGTCAGGAAGGCTAATTCAAAGTTTAGGAGCTAAATGTGAGAATGCTCTACCACCTTTAGTGGACTTAGCTATTCTAGGAACTACAAGAAGTCCAGTCCAAGACTTAAATTTAATTTAATCTGACTATGCCATCCTGGTGGAGCACCAGGGAAATACTCCCCATAGAGACACATTCAAGTTTTACCAGTTGAGGAAATAGAACATTAAATAAGATCAGTCATAGGTATATTTACAAACGTTCTAATTTATTAAATAAATAAATAAGAAATTAATAATACACTTTCCCCTACAAACACACACATGCAATATGTATACCTCTCTGGGCCAGACTTAGCAGGAACAAGGCAGAATGACTGCAGCTCAAGAGACTGTCCAAACCAACCCAATTCACACCAAATTATACACCACGCACTCACAACAAGAAAGTAGTGTTAATGCACCCCGCACACTGTGAAACATTCCCTCAAATGATTACAGTTAGCCTTCCCTGTTCCACACCACACCCTCACCGGCTCCTGAAGAAGAGAGAAAAAAGAAAAACACATTAACCAAAGATTACAATAAAAATTAACACACAATTCACACTAAACAATAAATCACCAAGTTGGGAAAATTTGAAAAATAAAATCAACCAATTTAAAAAACAGCAACTCAGACAACAAAACCAAAATTTAAGAAGAAAAAAATTAACAATAATTAAAATATAGACAATATATTAGCCTTAAGTCATCCACACCATTACACCATCAACACACCACATGACAGGAAGAGAAAACCCAGAACCCATCCACCATGTCACCACGTACCAATTTAAGGGTCTTTAAATAGTGTGTCTGATTTCACCTCATTGGGCTGCCAATCACCCCCACCCCCATCTCTGTCTTCTCTGAATTCAACAATAGAAAGATATGCATTTTTTTTTCATTCTTTAACACACTATCCAGTTGAGATGTTTCATCGGCCAGATCCGATAATTGATGCAATCCAATCTCCACCTTGAACCAGTCTGTCACACTGTCCTCATACATGTCCTGCACCATTCTTCTCTGCCACACCTGACTTTCTCATACAACACCACAACTAGATCCACAAACACACAATGCAACTCATTCTGACCTTCTCTATATTTCTCTATCAACATTCTCAAAGCTAAAATTGCATCTGTAGTGCTCTTCCTCACCATGAAGCCATACTGTGGGTCAGGTGGTCACCACTTCCCTCACCCAGGCTTTTACTACTCTTTCCCATAACTTCATGGTGTGGCTGATCAACTTTATTCCCCTGTAGTTTCTGCAGGTCTGCACATCTCCCTTATTATTAAAAATTCATACCAGCACACTCCTTCTCTCCTAAATTTCTTCACGCTTCTACTGGTATGTCATCTGGGCCAACTGACTTCATCCTGACTTCCACTCTTCATCCTCTGCTCTCACTTTCTCCTAACTAATCCTATCCACTTTCTGCTTCACCATCTCTACAACATCCACATTCTATCTTTTTCATTTTCCTATTTTATCAGCTGCTCAAAATACTCCCATCTTCTCAACACATCTCCTTACTTGTCAACACACTTCCAACTGCATCCTTTATTTTCCTAACTTGTAGCACATCCTTCCCAGCTCGGTCCCTCTGCCTGGCCAATTGGTACAAATCGTTTTCTCCTTCTTTAGTGTCCAACTTCTCATACAGCTCCTCATATACCTTTTCTTTTGCTTTAGCCACACCCCTCTTCTTGTTCTTCTGCCTACTTTTCTCATCTCTGTCGATCCCAATTCTGTTTCGCCAACCTCTTTCTCATTATGCTCTCCCACACTTCCTCATTCCACCACCACGTCTCTTTGTCTTCCGTTCTTCTTCCAGATGTCACACGAAGTACCTTTCTAGCTGCCTCCCTTATCACTACTGCAGTAGTTGCCCAAGCATCCAGCACCTGTCTTACCTCTTTCCTGAATCTCACACTACAGTATTCCTCCTTCAGTTTCCACCATCTTATTCTTCTTTCAGTCCTCTGTATCCTCTTCTTCTTCTTCACCTCCAAAGCCATTCTACAGAGCACCATCCGTGCTGTTTAGCTACACTACCCTCTGCCAACACCTTACAGTTCCAAATCTCCTGCATAAAATATAAACCACCTGTGTGCACCTTCCTCCGCTTTTATATGTTACCCTATGCTTCTCTTTCTTCTAAAAATCTGTATCCACCACTGCTATTTCCATCCCTTTAGCAAAATCTACCACCATTTGGCCACATTCCTCTCCTTAAGACCATACCTACCCATCACCTCCTCATTACCTCTGTTCCCTTCACCTACATGCCCATTAAAGTCTGCCCCAATCATCAATCTTTCATTCCTAGGTACACCTTTTACCACTTCATCTAACTCACTCCAGAATTTTTCCTTCTCCTTTATCTCACAACCCACTTGTGGAGCATAAGCACTGATGACATTTTTCATCACCCCTACGACTTCCACTTTATGTTAATCAGAAACTCTCTTTACCTCCACTACACTCTTACTGTACTCTTTCTTTACTATCCCCGTAAACCATTTTCCCGTAAACCATTTCTCTTTCCATCCACACCATGATAGAACAGTTTAAACCCACCTCCAATGTTCCTGGCCTTACACCCTTTCCACTTGGTCTCCTGAACACACAACATATCTACCTTTCTCTGTTCCGTCATATCAGCCAACACTCTCCCTTCATAATTCATAGTACCTACTTTTAAAGTACCAACTCTAACCTCCACGCTCTTCCATTTCTCCTGCCTTCTGTCTCTGTAGATGTCTTTCCCCTCTCCTTCTCCTCTTTTCGCCAACAGTACCCCAATTTTCACAGGTACTGTGTTGGCTAACAATACCTGTGGCGGTCGTTGGTAACCCGGGCCTTGACCAATCTGGTATGACATTTAGGTTTGTGATCTGCATATTTTATTTTGCACTTTTTATGCTGGATGCCCTTTCTAACGCAATCTTCCCCATTTATTCACTCTTGGGACCGGCACTAAGAAGTGCTTACTTTTAAAGCAATTATTAATTGTAATTGTTGAGCTTTAGGTGAGACTGGATCACCAGATGCTGTCAGAGGTTGGACCTCAACAATTCTGTTTCTGTTTTTTCAGTGAGGAAAGCTGAAGAAGCTGTTGTATATGAATCTGTCTTTAGTGGTCAGAACAATAGTCCTAACAAGTTTATAAAGCAGACACGGCTAATCTGCTCTACAGTTTGAAGTAATGGTCTGTGATATAATTTCTCTGAAGTAAATTATCTATATCACTGATGTCTGCTTCATGGGATATTATTAATTATAATTAATCTACATTAGGCTACTGTAATGCTTTACTTTCTGGGTGTTCGAGTAAGTGCATAAATAAGCTTCAGTTAGTTCAAAATGCAGCAGCAAGGGTCCTTACTAGATCTAGAAAATATGATAACATTACCCCGGTTTTAATCAGTCTACACTGCTCGCTATTAAATCTTGCATTGATTATAAAATACTGATGCAATAAAGCACTTAACGTTCTTGCGTCGCAGTATCTGAGTGAACATCTGTACAAATATGATCCTCCACGCCTTCCAATTAGTGTTCAGTACTTAGACAAAGTCTCAGTGTTCAAGTCGAGGCAGAAAACATATTTATTTAGTCAAGTCTTTTATCGGTAGATTTTTCTTAGTTAAAGGAGCAGATCTGAAGGGGTCATGGATATAAAGTGTTTGGTGAACTGGGATATTTGTATGCTGTCGTCCCCTCACTCTCACACGTTCACTCAGGTTTGTTGATGGTTGTGTGATGGCGTCTCTAATCCCAGAGACCCCTCATGTCTGTGTTTCCATTTGACTATCATACAACAATAAGGACACATAATTATCCATACCCTTCTCTTTCTGTCACCCCTCTTCTCTCTCTCTCTCTCTCTCTCTCTCTCTCTCTCTCTCTCTCTCTTCGATTGGAGGCCACTCTGTGCAGCTGGGGATTTGGTCTGACTTAAATTTTATTTAAGTCAGACCAGCACAAACTAAATATATCACAAGGATTTCTGAAATAAATAAGAAAACAAGCTGAATAATATATTCAGACTCAAAAACTAAAGTGGCTTCTGCATCATAAAAGTTGTTGTGTTGAGCTCTTAAAAATGTTCCTTTCATAGCTTAAGTATGAAAACTATCAACAATGTACAACATAACACCGGGTTAGCTTCTAGCTTCGTCAAGGCATGTAGTTTCTGGAGGTGCTTTGACAGATTGGAGTTGCTGCTATCGCAGTAGATACGACCTTTCAAACCAGAAAGACAGCTTACATTTGACTAAAAAGTTTTTGTCTATATGATAAACTAAAGTTAAATAATGAGCATATTTCCACTTTAAGAAACTTGGCTTAGAGAAACCTCTCCCCTTGACTCATTATTACTGCTGCACATACTCGAATAAACGGAAACACTCCCATAGTGCGTCTTCTTCATGTTTACAGTGGTTGGCATCCCCCAATCCTACAATGCGTCGCTGCTGTAAACAGGTTAGGCTGTAGGCTACACTTCAGCCACAATGAATTAATTAAAAAAAGTAACGGACACCGCACCATACGGTAACGGTAACGGAGTTAATTTATTTAAAAAGTAATGCATTACAGTATTAGTTACTGTCAAAAGTAACTGCATAACAGCTTTATTGGCCAACACTGATCAACACCCTGGGGTCCCATGAAACGGAGTAAGAACAGGAGCTTTGAGGATGGATTTGGACTGTATTTAATGTCAATAGTCTGCTACACTGACTCGGGACTACAGTATTCTAATGATCACCATTACTGTACCCCGCAACATCGTTTATCTGTAATAAATGGACATTCGGTGCAACCCAGATGAGGATGGTTCCCTCTTGAGTTGAGAACACAGAACCCGTCTCTGAGCAGACGTATCACGGGTGGATTCTTTGTTTCAGTTGATTCCCAATGTAACACTCTTTATAATAATAAAATTAAATGAAATAGGCCTCAAAAGCCAATGAAAGGTTTTCAGTCTTGGATGAGTAAAAGCAAAAACTTCTTTATTGCCGTCACGTTCCAATGAGCTCATAGGCTAGGGCAGGGGTTGCCAACCAGTCAGAGACCGAGAGCCACATTTTTTACTGTGTTACCGCAAAGAGCCACATCATACATACAGGCACACATGAACATCACTCATCCCTTCCTCTTACGGACACACACACACACACACACACACACACACACACACACACACACACACACACACACACACCTCTGCTCAGCCAGATTTATTGTAAATGTCACACACCAACATAATGACACAAATGGACTCCTACAGTTTTAAGACCACAGGACAGTCATTTTCAACAATGAACATTGTGTGCACTGTCTCACACACACAAACTCTGTTTAACTAAGTCCAAAAAACAAAAATATAATAATTTACAGTTGGTTTTTCTTTTACTATGCATGTTACTTAGTGGGACTTTTGGCATTCTTCGCCTTGAACAATCCCCTTTAAATCTGCCCCGTATTCCGTTGTTGCCACTCGAAGCTATTTTTTCACATGAGTGTCAGTCAGAACTGATCGATGCTTTGATTTCACGTGTTTCAGGGTAGAAAACACAGACTTTGTTTGTGGGTTTTTTTTTAATGTGCGTGTTCACTTCGCTTAAGTTCAATGCGCGTCAAATGCGCATGTGCGTGAGATGAATATACCGCAGGGGGGCCACATGAGAAACCTGAATTGTGTCAGAGGGCCACACCAACGAAAATACTTTAGGGATGCACCGAAATGAAAATTCAATACAAAAGGCAATGAAATCCATAATTTTGTGTGTTATGCCTTTTGCCTTGGCACCATCACTGGAAAACTTTCCTGCCTTTTCAAAAACGTCCTCTACAGACGGAGTGCGCATGCTTGGATTGACTTTACTTTTCTGCGCCGCGTTCTTCTCATATTTACAATGGCAATTCTAAACCAAATTTTAACCTGACTTGGAGAAACTCTTTGCAGATACACCCCCTCTTTAGATTTCAGCATTGCATGTTTTGCACATCGCTATCTGCACACCGCAGACATGTTGGCTCTTATCCAACATGTCAACATGCGGTCCGGACAGGGATGTACAAAGAGCCGGATGTGGCCCGCGGGCCGTAGTTTGCCCAGGTCTGATATACCGCAATGTTTCCCAGTAGGGGCAAGCTCATTTAAGTCTTAAAATACCGTATTGAACTCAAGCAAAGCGAACACGCACATTAAAAAACAAACAAGCACAAACTTCGATATGAACGTAAGAGCCGCATGAAACCAGCCAAAGAGCCGCGGGTTGGCCACCCCTGGGCTAGGGGGTCACTCAATCACATCAAAATGATCAAACAGACACTTTGCACACACTCATATTTATACAGTGGTGTCACATGACATCTTTATTTTTTCTACTTTCTTTACCTTAGCAAATTCCCCTTATTTTTCGGTATCGCATTCTTTTTCTTGTTTTGTCCAGTTCCCCTTATCACCGATCCTTGGTTCTCCACCCATTCCTTTGATTCCATATTTGGGTTTCCTGTTCACCTCAGTTACCCTTATATTCGGCCTTTCTCTGTTATAATTAAAAATAAATAGCATTTGTATAAAACCTTCAGGTACCTCCCTCAGGTACAGCTTCATTCTGTTTTACGTGAACAACCATTTTGCGGCCTATTTTGTCTTCCTGCATCTGCATTGCGTAAGTTTTCTGCTTTTATTCTCTTTTATAATGCTGTTTGCTATTCTACTGTCACTATTATTCATTTTACTTAGGTTATTTATTTGTATATGCTTAACTGTATTGTTCTGCTTAGTCATGTTAGTATTTAGGTTGTGCCTCATTCATACTTTCCGAGCTGACTATGTTACATAGTGTGTTGAGCTTCACAGAGATAACATTTATAAGCTTGTTCCTTTTGTTGCTACATGTACATATTACATTTTATGTTTACTCATTTTGATTTCACTCTTTTACATCGTATCTCAGTTGGTTTCTTTTATTCAGCTCCAACTCACATACGTTCTGGGACAGCTAGGAGCATTCTCTGCAGACACTATTGTCAGTTTCAACTCTTCTCCCTCGCCACTGAGGTTGCCGATTTATTGAGCATCTCTCTACCCCAGCTGTTCCAGAGAACCCCTGTCTGCCTCCTTACATCGTGCAGAGTACTTTTACGCGTGATTTGGGCACACAGACCTTGTCTGACCTCCCTGCTGTTTATCATCAGGTGACACAGACCGACAATGAAGACTATGATGACTCTCGCATTCCTGAAACAAACCAACCGTCTCCTCCTCATCATGTGAGTCACCTACTAATTATTCTCCTACTTCCCCCGTTCTCTCACCTGATTATAGTCGCATTTCTTCCCCTGAGTCTGATCCTGATTGCTCACCCATGTCTTCTGCAGCAATTGAGGCCCACAAGCTCTTCTTACATAAACATGCTTAAGTCTATGTTGTTTTTGTTTCTCCTACACACTCATAACAGTAGGCTAAATAGGTTTAATTAAGCTACTTTATTGTATCTAATAGGTTATATACTAATTATTAGGTAAATTAGTTGGATTAATAATAAAATAATATTTTGATTAAAACACACGCTAGATAAGGTTGATTAGAATATTTTTCTCGACATTCCTCTCAAGGTTTCTTCCTTATGCCATCTTGTGGAGTTTTTGCTTGCCACAGTTGCCACTGGCACACTCATCGGGGATAAACTTACACTTATAAAGAACATCTTATTTATTTTTATCTGTGTAAAGCTGCTCTGAGACAATGTTTAATGTTAAAAGTGCTAAACAAATAAAAATGTCTAGTTTGTGATTAAAACAATGAGTCTGTCTAGTGATGTTTTGTTTAACCCCAAAGAAGTTTAATAAGTCTGTAAATGGGAGTCCTAAGGTATCATGTAAATAGTGTATTTATTCCTCAATCTTACTATTCTGGAAATAGGCACAGTTTCTATAAAATGTGCTATATTTGTACTTGTACCTATTTGGTTTGTTAAACAACAGCTATTATTATTGTGATTGTATAATGAATTACCGGTCCGATGGTGTGCAGCAACGCTTTAATCCTGCTGGGGTGCTTTTCTACACTTTGACTGGACTGTCAAACCTGTCAAACCTGAGGAAAAATGTTAGATTAGATATAATTTTATCTTTGATGGTAACTGTTACTGAAATAACGCACACAAGTACACCTGTTGTTTATGTTCACAGTTTTATTTTGTATTCATTTTCTACCATGAGTGACAGGCTTGGGTGCACACGTTCTAATTATTCATGGTATAATTTGTTAATATCAGTGGCAAGCGGTCAGGGCCAGCAAAGCCTTCTCTGCTGACCTAAACACTATCAGAAGATAAACCTGGTCAAGAACTACAGGTTCTCTATAATTATACAACAAAGGTTTAAAAAGTTATATTTTTCTATTGTATGAAATACTTATTTTATGCAATAAAATGGAATTTAATTATTTAAAAATCATACAATGTGATTACATTTTTTTCCTTTTTAGATTTTGTTTCTTACAGTTGTGGTGTACCTATGATGAAAATTACAGATCTCTCTGTTCAGCAGTGTACCAAATATTTATTTGCCCCACTGTATGAGGTCCATATATACAGGGATGAGTGTGAATAATGTACAGAAGGTGCAGTAGGTTCTAATATATTGTGTATATGGCAATATACAATATACTGTGCAAAGAATATGCATAGACAGACATGCCAGACGATAACATACTCAAATGACATGATATAGTTATGTACAAGTATGAAGTACAAGTATGTACTGCTCATTCAAAGAGTTTTCTTTATTTTCATGACTATGAAAATTGTAGATTCACACTGAAGGCATCAAAACTATGAATTAACACGTGGAATTATATATGGAATTATATACATAACAAAAAAGTGAACTGAAAATATGTCATATTGTAGGTTCTTCAAAGTAGGCATCAAGAGAATGCCAAGAGTGTGCAAAGCAGTAATCTAAGCAAAAGGTGGCTACTTTGGTGGCTATAATCCACAATGATCTCTTTCGTCTTCTTGATGTTGAGTTCCAGGTTATTGTCCTCACACCATGCATGAAGTCTGAAACAGATTGCATGAGCATGCAGGAGAATAGTGTAAATAAGCACAAATACAGCAAATCTGGAGAGATGCTGAGCCTCGCGATGTGTACACGATGTCATCAAGGTCATACTGGAATTGCAGCAAGAAAGCACAGGGCTAAGGAAACCATGCACTGGCCATCCATTTACATTGATATTAACACTGAAATCGTATATTGTGCACCTTGCAATGCATTTAAAACTCATCGGGCAAAAAGACCTAGATGAGAGTTGTATGAAATCCCAATTCTTTCATTTTCCTTTGCAGCTGCTGACCTCTTTGATTGGCATAGAAATACACAATTAGTCCTTGTTGATTCCTTCTCTGGCTGGTTTGAGCTGGATTACCTTGCTGACATGAGAAGCAGCACAGTCATTGCAAAGTTGAAAAGTAATTTCTCAGTGGTGTTCCACACACTTTAATGACTGATAATGCTGCTCAATTTGTGTGCAAAGAGTTTGCAGATTTTGCACACATAGGACTTTAAGCTTTTTCACAGAAGCCAACGTTTCTGAATCCAATGGACTGGCAGAGACTTTTAATGCAGCACAAGCAATAATTAAGAGAGTGTTGTGAAAGAGTATAAAGGCATCCTTTGTATTTCTCCCATATCACAAGCCGGGATCAACTCCTCAAATTAATGTACAGGTGGTGCTGGTTGGTCCTTTAAGTGCCAGCATAATTTCAATTCCTGAGTTTTCAATTGGGATTCATTAAAATACAATTATTGAAAACTCTTCTTTAAAATGCTGATCAATCACAACAATAAAAAGCTTCCAGTTATATAAGTGGACAAGCAAAAATGCACGTGATAACTCTGAAGTTAATCTGCCTGTATGGAATATTTTAGTAGAGTGATATGGAAGCCTATTTACACTTGCAAAATTGTATATAGAGTGTGGCCCAAAATAGTATTTAAAGGCTGCCAATCTACATCAAGACACTGGAAATCTTGAATGATTGTAGTGATATAACACCCAGAGGATTATTGAAGTATACAGTATATGTTTCTTTGTGCTTCCAGGAACTGCGAAAATGAGGGAGCATTCATAGCTGCAGCAGGGAGTGTTATAATTGGTGTAACCTACTGCACACATGAACAGTGGAGCATGACTTGAACTGTGAACTCGATCAGAGTGAAAGCGATGAGCCAGTGATGGTCCTATTTTAACTGGTTTATTTGTTTGGAGTTAAAAATGTACTGATAATTACAGTGCAAATAAATGTGCACCTCGAAGAGTCTTTCTCTGCACCCTTACACACCGGGATTCTACACTGGCGCCAAACTTTGGAAGACTCGGGTGCCACCGTTAAGAAAAGTCATCTGTTAACCCCAGCAGCTTTCACCAACCGCCACAATTAAAATAAATAATCCTGTAGACAATAATATAATTATATTAGATCAGAAAATACAGTATTTTTTATTATATTTGTATACTGTAGCTATTTTACAATGGACATTGTATCAAAGCAGCTTTACAGAGATAAATAGGTTATTAAGTTGTATAAAAGAAGGTACGTTGATGTTCAGCACCTATTAGTTGTTGCTTATAATTGTTAGATTATGCATATTAATTTAGCCAGTGGCGAATGTGGCAAGGAAAAACTCCCTGAGATGAGAAAGAAACCTTGAGAGAATCCAGACTAAAATGGGAACAATTTCTCATCTGGGTGGCACCGAATGTCCATTCATTAATGTTCCAACATTGTGAAAGGTAACTGCATAGATGTTTAGGCTGTTGATGGGGAACAATCCGCAGCTGCACAGAGTGGTCTCCAATTAAAGAGAACTCCTTCCAGGATGAATCAGGCAGATCCAAAGAGAAAAAAAAGGACAGGAGAGTAGAGGGCTGACAAGGAGAGAGAAATAAGGATTGTTAAGCATTCTCATTGTTTCATAAATGTTTAAGCACACTGTACAGTGTGATCAGGGTATATGACCTCTGCAAGATTAGCTATGGCAGTTTAACTCCCCTTAAAGGGAACAAACTCATTTTGTTTTATGCCTTATCAAAATCAAATTGTCCAATCAAACCTTTTTAAAAATAATAAATAAACCTAAATATTTTAACCTAGCAGTTATCTAACCCTTAATTAAAAAAACTGACCTAAGGTTGTACTACAGCAGTTATGATGATACGTATATAGGAACAGCATTTACAAAGCAGCTTTACAGAGAAATTAGTTCAGTGCCTATAGGTTTGTTCCTTATACAGTAAGTTTATCTCTAATGAGCAAGCCAGTGGCAACTGTGGCAAGGAAAAACTCCCTGAGAGGTATGAAACTTTGAGTGGAACCAGACGCTAAAACAAACCCATCCTCATCTGGGTGCCACAAAATGTCCATTCATCACAGTTCCATCATTGTTTAGGTGTACTTCTCAGTGATTTACACTTAAACTGTGGTTCTAAGCCATTGTAGCACACAGCTGATATTAATTACAGTCCAAATCCTTCCTCATCATTTTTCAGTTGCTCCCTAACTTATGGCATTTTACGGTTGTTCATGTGTAACCATCTACAGCAAAGTCATCTCCAATTGAACAGAACTCTATCCAGAGAAAGGGCATTGGGATAAATCTGTCAGATTACAAAAGAAGGAAGAAAAGGAATTACCGATGGTCTGCAGCATGGCAGCATAACTAAAAGAGAGAGCCAGAAGGTAACACAAACTTGTGGGAAGAAAAGGTAAGAAAACCACCACCCTCAACAAACCTGAGCAAACGCATTAGAGTGTGGAAAGACAGCATATCAGTAAAAGCAGATGCATTAACGAAGAAAATGCAAGACACAACTCACATTTAATGGTTAAAATACAGCCCTGTCTCATTGCTGTTTATCAATGAATGATCTCTGCTCCCATCGAATATTATTGATTTTGTCAGCACAACTTAATTTCTTTGCACACACAGACGGTAAGACAGCAAAATATTACATTAAACCACTAATAAGAGTATTTGCAGAACGTTATAGGGATTCTGAGGAAGGCTGGAAACCAGAGATGTTAGATTTGTATTTTGTGTACTGGATCAAATTAAGCTGCTGCTGTGACTCTTGCTCTCTCCCTCACAGGACAAATTGTTTAGGGGAATAACACCTCAAGCAACACTGTTAAATCAGGGCCATTGGCAGTGAAAGGGTTTGTGGTGATGGCTCAGCAGACATAGTGAGAACTGAATTCCCCAGTTCAGGCTAAGAGGAGGGAATGGGGAGAGAAAAAGGTGGGACAGTCTACACCAGTTTACAATAAGACAAGGTGAGTTATCCCTCTTACTGATTTAGATACATTTTAATAGCTATTTATTAATAGATAAACCAAAGCTTGAAGCAAATGTAAACTGTACCATTCATATTAAATCACCATTAGGATGTCGGAAATTACTTTGTACACTCAGTTGCAACTTTCTCAGTTTTGTAATCATCTGCTTCATCCAAAATCACTTAAAAAGAGCCTGTAAAACTGTGAGTACTGGAGATATCCCAATGACGCACCCCTACACCATGCCACTGTCTTTACTCTGGAAGACTGTAATTAAACATTCGTTCTTACTGTCAGATAACTGTCCCATTAACTGGTTGGCCAGAGATCTGATGTATCCGTTTAGAATAATTTTGATGTCTACGCCTGAGGGGGCTGAAGGTTTCTGTGAAAGATGACACAGAGTATGCAATAAAGCATAATAAATGAATAAATAGTCTTTGCTGTATGTCTATGAGTTGTCTCTGCTGCCATCTATTGCTACATGACAACTGATACATTACACTGTACATTAATCGGTACATTAAACTGTACAGGACCAGATGTATATACTGAAACAAATGAAGCTGCTGCTGTTTATGTTGCTTTCTCTCCCTCTCACAGCAAATTGTCATCATCTTAAATATAACTGCCTAAACCCTCCACAGTTATTAAAAGATTTGGGGCAATAGCTGGGCAGACACATACACTTATTTTGTCAGTCATTGATGATTTTCATGTAATTGATTCCACCAAATTTCACTCAGATTCTTTCCTGTTCATCCAGACAGTCAATTTTTAAAATTTTCAGTTACATTTCTAGCTGACAGCAGAGGTTACACATGGGCATTGTGTCCACAAGGATAATCAGAAAGCCCTTGGCACTTTTAAAACTTTAATTCGTGACAACCTCCAAATTGTGCTCACAAGGGAGCACTCTCCTAAGCTATGTTGACGATATTCTACTTTTGCAGCCCCTCTAGAGGCAGGCAAACAGATATGGTGGCATTGTTGAAATGGTCAAAAGGCTAGACTTTCAAAATTTGAGTATGCACAAATGTTACATGTTTGGGAGATGTGATCACAGCAGAGAGAAAATTCCTCTCTCCCAAATGCAGTGAAGCAGTTAGATCAGTTCAGTTAGATCAGTTCCAAAGCCTTCATTTGTTTCAAGAAGAAACAAATGAATGTTTAGGAATGACATCATACTGTAGACAATGGATCACAAATTATTTAGAAAAAGAGGCATCCCTCTCTTCTATAATGTATGGTTAAAATCTCAATGAACATGCCAAACTGAACTAACAAAACAGACAGCACATTTGTTGATTAAAAATGTTCTTTATTGTTGGATGGCAGGAGATCTAGAATTTTAGCATTGTTAGTGTAATTTTCCCATTTTACAGCATCACATAAGTCAGGAATAAATACAAGCCCTCACCACACTGCAAAAAAAACAACAACACATAAATATAAGCACCAGGGCTTTGGAAGCTATGCAGGAGAAGTTTGCTGAAACTAAGCATATTGCAGAAAGGTATGGAGTTGGAAATTGGCATTGGTATTACAAGGAGAAGCGTATACCCCTGGTGGTCTAGTGGTTAAGACACAGCGCTCCCACCGCTGCGACCCGGGTTCGATTCCCGGTCAGGGAACCATCCCCAGCCACTCTCAGTGCCGGTCCCAAGCCCGGATAAATTGGGCTTGGGGAGGGTTGCGTTAGGAAGGGCATCCAGCGTAAAACATGTGCCAAATCAAACGTGCGGAGGATCCGCTGTGGCGACCCCTAACGGGAGAAGCCGAAAGAAAGTTTTTATTACAAGGAGAAGCGTGTTAAGTGACAGGTACAGAGTGTTGCATTTTATAGTAGAAGTGTCAACATTAAGAGTTGCATGTAAGAACTGGGAGGTGGTAGCTCAGTGGTTAAGGCATTGGACTTTGGATCAGAAGATCACAGGTTCAAATCCCACCACCACCAAGCTGCCACTGCTGGGCCCTTGAGCAAAGCCCTAAAACCCTCCCCTGCTCAGTTGTAAGTCGCTCTGGATAAGGGCGTCTGCCAAATGGCGCAAATGTAAATGTAAATGACTGAAAACCTGTTGGAGGAGTTGAAGCCTTGCTAAATGTGGTGACGGGCATTGATATATATGTACAATAAAGGTGTGTTTGAATATGGCTGTGAACAACATAATCAAAATTGATGAACCAGATGTGCTGGATTTGAATCCTGTGCCAAATTTGGTCGCTCCTTACTTTGGCATAGATGACAAGAAACTTGTTTAATATATAATTTATATAACTTGTTATATAATGTATTATTCCTTACCAGCATGCTAAATTCTGTTATCCCAAAAGAACAACTGACTGGTTTTAATGAGATTAACTTTAATTGATAGCAGCTTAATTTACTGGTTAACAGATTAATTGGTGTGCAGACTTGTGCAATCAGGGTGTTGTAGGGTTTTTTTTTTATTTTAAATGTTCCCAATTATTAACCATTTATTTTAAATCGGGATTTTTGTTTGTTGGAAGATCGCATTAAAGATGTAACAAGTCTGACATTTTATGTTGTTATTTCTGTCCTTATATTTAAATCACCTGCAATTTCAAAAAGTGTGTAGACTTTTTTTCATATCCACTGTAGATAAGCATATAAACATACACACCGATTTAATTTGTGTACCGCTCCTACTTCTGCTGCAGTGTCGATAAATAAAAGAAAATAATCTAATAAAACTGTTTTATATAAAATGTTTATATAAAATAAAATTGTGCATTTGAAACGTTTTGATATTACACATAATAACGCGTTTATCAGTGTTTATTTCGAATTACATTTTTATTTGTTTATTTTCTGCCCACTGTTTGACTTTGCAGGTCTATTTCTACTTTCTTTCTCTTTCTTTACTTTCTTCTAAATCCAGACAGGATGCTGACCCCTTTTCTGTTGCTTCAGCTTCCTGTCCATCAGCAAACTGATATAAAAAACTCTCACTACTATAGTATGCAAAGGCTCTAGCAAGTTCATGTGTATTACAAAAGCAATTGTCAATTTCAGTTTTCAAGTTTCTATTTCTCGGCTTTTTCTTTCCTACCCGGTTTTATGCTGATGAATGATTTTCCTCTGCTCGGTGGGCGGATCTTTAGGCGGTTGAATCACGCAGCTGTCAAAAATAGCTGTCACCCAGTTTCGTGATCCAACACACACGCGCGCGGACGCTGGCAAGAGCGGAACCAAAAACGCGTTGTCCAGGTCCAAGACAATGTGTCCCCTCTCTTACAAATGAATCACGACGCGTACGCGACCGAGAACCGACAGATATTACGGAGTCCACACGTTTAAAGGATTTAGCACACGGACAAACCACCACTTTAGGAATAAATTCGACAGGACGCAAACAGTCGATTTTTTACGGGTATGAAGACTAAAAAGGGTATGTAATGTTTTCACATCGAAAACTAAACTGTAGCCCAACATTGTGTCGGTATCGATACAGAATACAGACTCATGTTGAAAGTTTGTTTTTATTACCAGGCGCCTGTGTTCGATATTGTTTCCGTTTCAGACAAAACAACTCCATTTTCTCTCACCATGTGCTGCTGGCTCCATGTCAACACCTCCTGCTTCCTTGTTTTACACGTGTTATTTAACAACCACCACTGCGAGAAAAACTACTTTTGGTTCTTGAGCTATTAAGTTTTGAGGACAAATATAATTTCTTTATTGGTTAGTTTGATGATTTTTTTTTTTTTAGCTTTTCGGTTTCTTATTTGAATTGAATTTGTAAACAATGGTCGTTAGTAAACGTAAGGGTTTTTCTTTTACTTTTTTTTAACTACGGTGCAGCGTGGCATTACTTCCTGGGATCCATTGTTGAGTTTAGTTTGGTGTCCTCAGGCTACGCTTCTCCGTCAACGACCTCGTGTTTCTCGCACACAATAGAGACCTTCGACTTCTCGTTTTTTCTTTATATAATATACGAGATTCAAAGAAATACAGCTTTTATAGTTTTCCCGCTTCATAAAAAGTGTGTGTGTGTGTGTGTGTGTGTGTGTGTGTGTGTGTATATCTGTTGGGGAGGGGGTGTTAAAGAGTGTGAGAAGCCGCATTCGTTTGTTTAACTGAGATTTGTAACAAGTCATCCCTCCCCCTTCTACACAATCCCCTTTGGTTCACCTCTAATTCAGCTGGTAAATGTTTCGAAAACGCCTCAAAACCCGAAGTCAGTCAGTGTAACTTTGCCTCTTTTTGCCACATTATCGCATATGACAGCATGGATGTGGCACATCAGCTGTAGGCAGAAATAAACATGCAGATCTGTAGACGTGTGTTTGTGGCCTGATTTTGGTGTTTGAAGGGGTGTGTGCTAGGATTAGGGTAGGTATTTTGGTGGTGGGGTTAGATGGCTATTTGCTTTTGTTCCTCAGTTACAAATCACACCACACGCTGATCAATATTTTTACTACTTGATTTATTCATTAAACGCAATGCTAAGTTTTTGTATACCTATACAGAATTTTCAAGCAATAGTTCACATTTCAACATGCTATTTGACAGTATTCTACACAGCACAACAGAAATTTCCATTTCACTTGAAGATGAATAATGAACAAATTTTGTGGTGTGTAGGTATGCTGGCCCCTTCTGGCAGTGAGACAGAAGATGAGGAAAACATTGCTGTCCCTCTGGATTTGTCTTCAAGTCATGGATCAGCTGTAAAAAGAAAACGGAGAGGCAACCTGCCTAAAGAATCGGTACAGATTCTCAGAGATTGGCTTTTTGAACACCGTTATAATGCCTACCCTTCAGAACAGGAAAAAGCGCTGCTATCAAAACAGACTCATCTTTCCACACTTCAGGTAAATAAATATCTCTGTAGCAGTCAGTCTGCACAAAATCATTATCTTCAGTAAAATTATGTCTGCACAAAGGATGGGTTCCCTTTTGAGTCTGGTTCCTCTCGAAGTTTCTTCCTCATAAAATCAAAGGGGGTTTTTCCTTGACACAGTCACCATGGCTTGTTAATCTGAGATAAATACACATCGCTCACCTTAACTCTTAAGTAAAGCTGCTTTGAGACAATGTCCGTTGTGAAAAGCACTATAGAAATAAACTTGACTTGACACATCTTATTTTAATGAGCAGCCACCTGTTGTTGACATGACTGCCATATTTAATTTAAATTAATGTTAACTTACAAAAAGACTAGAATATGTTTATTAAATAGGGGGATTATAGCAGTTTGAGCACCTCTGTTTATGCCCCACAGTTCAGCAATCATCTTACAGCAGTCTGTTTTACTTAGCTCATGTTTGTGTGGGTAGGGGTGAGATTTTGAAAGGATCAAAGGCAAAACCACCTCTGCATCCACCTCAATATGGGAGAGAGCAACTAGTAATTAATAATTTTCCCACACTTCGTAGACTATAAAAAGGGACTTTAATAGTACACACTAACATCAACAGGCAATGTTGGCAATCTTAAACACTTAATGAATTTACACAAAACTAATCATGTTTGATGACTTGATAATAGGTGTACAGGTGAGGTCGGAAAACTATTTAGCTACATCTAACTGTAATTTTTGAAAGGAAACTAAACTACCAAGTACACTTATTAAATTTTTGGAATAATGAGATTTAATGTAATTGATTTTCAGTCTTACCATTCTTGGCACTTTGTATATTTTGTTATGCCTTAAACCTGACGTGACTAAAAAAATTCTAACTTTGTTTCAGGTTTGTAACTGGTTCATTAATGCTCGTAGAAGGCTCTTGCCAGAGATGTTACGGAAGGATGGTAAAGACCCCAACCAGTTCACCATTTCACGTCGTTCCAGCAAGGGGACTGAGGGCATGAATAACAGCTCACACTCACCTAAACATGATAGCTATCATATTGGCTTGCCTGTTTGCCTAGACAGTATGGCTATTTCCAACAATTACCACAAAAAATCAGCATCAGCAAAAAGGCCACCTTCACCCACTTTGGCCCGTCCCTCCGTCATTTGCCACACCACCATAACAGCTGCAGACACAAAGGTTGAAGAGACCACAGAGTTGGCAGTCTTCAGTTACCCTTTAGGCACAGGACTAAGCACTGAATTCAACACGCCACCACCTACACCTCCTGACCTGAGAGCACAGGACTTCAGTGGCTTCCAGCTGCTTGTGGATGTGGCATTGAAGAAGGCTGCTGAGATGGAACTGCAAGCTAAAAGAGTGCTGGAGTTAGATGGATAGGTGGAGAATTAATATGGTATCAGAACTTTCATTCCTGGCCCATAACCTCATTGAAGTTTACTTTGCATGGAAATTGGGTATGCAGCTTGTTGTTGTATTATCAATTTCTAATAATTTCTATTTTTGTAACGTAAATCCAGTCAGTGCCAATTAGTTAAGACAACATACATTTTAAAGTGCCTTCTCAGTTAGTACATTTTAAGGTGTTTTGGCACATAATTTTGTATTTCATTTGTGTATATAAATATATGTATGCCTTTCTTTGCACACAGGTGACCAAAATGCTTAGACAAAGACTTTGTAGATTATGAGAAGAGAGACTTGAATCTTCTCAGTTCCAGGTTTCCATTGTAGGTTTGCAGAGGATTTTTATTTTTATTTTTTCACCATTCACTCTCAATTTTAGAGAATAGTTCTACAGTTTATTCAGCCTAATTTTTTGCACATTATGGCAGGTCATTTTTCTTCCTCCCTGTTTCTTTAATGTGCTGTAATCACTGATGTTCCAGGCCTTCCATTATAGTATTATACTTCATTTTTTTGTGTGTGTTTTTTTGTTTGTTTCATGTGGTAAAGGGGGGGGGGGAAGGCGTTTTCATTTTGAATTGCTGCATTTGACTTTTTCCCCCCCTTGGGGGGTGTTCAGAGATGGCACTGCCTTAATCTGGGATTCTCTTGGAATTCAGTGTAGAAATGGGCAATAAATGTGCACCTTCTCCAATCATAATCATACACATACACCTGAAAGGCACACATACACCTAAAATGACTGCCTGCACTCATTAAAAGTGCCATTCCATCAAAAGTCCATACCCTATCCACATTTTTTACAACCATTTGTGCTTGAAGATTAAACACTACATAACACACTTGTATGAAATGTGCCTTTGTTTTATTATGCTAAAACATCACTACCCTCCAAAGAAATACTTTTACATAACAGAAATTGAGGATATAAGAATAGTTTCCAAATAGTTTTGGAACAGTTGTGTTTATCCATTGTATTCATGTGTCATGGTGTCTAACAGATGAGTTCTTTTTTATATTGTGTTTGTGGCAAATCATGCTTAAATAAAGATTTGTTTTCTCCAAGGTGACCTTGGTCCTCTAATCTGGAGGTGAAAAGATTCAGTTTTACTCTAAATTACTTAATTAATTTTATCTTATGCACGGAAGACATTTGGATTTAAAATCAATGAGCTGATAGCTTTCTTTACTTTATATAAGGGCACCTAAGGTGGCAGAACACCCAATTCATATGTGAGCAAAAGTGTAAGAGCAAATAGACTTAAAGCAAATCAAAGGAAACAACACACAAAATTTGGTTGCATATACTTTTCTTCCAATAACTGCATCAAGCTGGTGGCTCACTGACAACAATTTCATTCTTTTTGTGATTGTCTTAATTTATTCTGCTAATCAATAAATTATAGCTTATAAATGTTAGGAAGTTTTTCATATCCGGCTCGAAGGACCATATAAGGATTCTCACTATCTGGTATGCACGATCAGGGGATTGTACTCGCCCCAGCGTGTCAGTAAAAACACGATACAGGATTCAGAACACTCTAATTTACTTGGTATAGAATTGATTGTATACGAGGTGATTCTTGCTGTCTTCTGCTAGCTGCTGTTCAGTGGGTTGCGTGATGCAGAATGCATGCTGAAAGGCCACTGCTGAATGGTCAGTAGTGAGTGACAGGTTGCACAATGTCGAATGGCCACTGGTCAATGATGACTTCTGCTCGGTATTCTGGCCTTTTATACACTTGATGGAGGACGGTGCACTGTGATGTCATAGGTAGCTTGTCATTGCATGGTAAACTGTATGTCTGCCTCAAGTGGTGAAGCGTGGAAATACAACTAAATAGGAATCCTTTCTTACACTGCATAGCATATTTGCTCCTAATTTTTAGTTAAAAGTCTGTCAATTTGATCTTGGTGTCATCCTCATCTGCTATCTCTGGTAGATTTATGAGACGGGTAACTGGTCGTGTGTATAATCGACCTTTAACGTTGACCTCTGCAGACCTTACTTGTCCATGTGCTCCAGGGAATGTCCTCAACACTCTCCCAATCAACCAAAGTGCTCGTGGTAACTGGGGATCAACAATCATAACAACAGACCCAACTGCAAGGGTTTTAGTCTCTGCATGCCATTTATATCATAGTTGGAGATTGGGTAAGTAGTGTCTCACGAAGCTTGACCAGAAATGATCAGTGAGAACTTGACTTTGTCTCCATCTACGTCATCTTATGGATTCATCGGCAGGGTATATCACTTGAGGTAAATAACTGTCTAGCCCCATGAGCAAGGGATTTGGGGTAACTGGGTCATTGGAGCAGACATAACCTAGAGGTTTGCTATTAAGGATTCCCGATAAGTACTGTTTGAAGAACAACTTCTGTTACTGTTTGTGCACCTACTACTGTACGGAGGGCATTTTTAATAGAGCAGATCTCTCTTTCCCAGCTGCCACCAAAGTGAGGGGCATTAGGTGGGTTCAACCGAAATTCTATCTTCTGTTTGGCAAGATGCCATTGAAGTTCCTGACTGCTATTCTTTAAGGCATCTTTTAACTCTCTCTCTCCACCCTGGAAGTTAGTGCCTTGGTCAGATATCAGTTCTGAG
The DNA here is from genome assembly GCF_014805685.1 of Silurus meridionalis. NCBI lineage: Eukaryota > Metazoa > Chordata > Actinopteri > Siluriformes > Siluridae > Silurus > Silurus meridionalis. The sequence goes on along the minus strand of NC_060887.1, from coordinate 8,239,648 downwards.
GGGGTGCCTCTGCGTGCTATAAATCTCCTCAGAGCCATGAAGAAGGAATCAGTGTCTATAGCTGTAAGAAGCTCAATGTGTATGCATCGAGTTGTAAGACACTTAAAGATTATTCCCTATCTTTTCTCCAGGCGTCTGCCTATTTTGATTTGGAAAGGTCCAAAACAATCCATTTCTGTACTGTAGAAGGGTGGTTTGTGAAGTCTCAAGCGTGCTGGAGGAAGATCAGCCATTTTAGGGTTCTCAGGTTTAGCCTTCCACTTACGACATTCCATACAGTTATGTTGGGATTTGAATTGCTTCACTTAGTATCCAGACACTCCTCCTCATTTCAGCAAATACTCGTTCTGGTCCTGGGTGACACAGCTTACTATCATAGTCTTGAATGAGTAATTTGGTGGCTCTATGATGAGGGTCTAAGATAATAGGGTGAACTGTTTGGAGTTCTAAGCCTTCGGCACAACGTAGGCGTCCTCCTACTCGTATAAGCTGACTGGCTTTGTTGAATTCTGGGGCTAAAGTGAGTAATCTACTTGTAGTGGATACAGGCTTACCAGAGTTTAGTTGTTCGTATTCCTCTAGAAAACTGTCTTGTTGAATGTTACAAAAAAGGAGATGTTCTGCTGTCCCATAGTCCTTAGCTGTAGGTAAACTAGGTTGATCCAAATCACTTTGATGGTGTTGAACTGTGGCTTCAACAAGGTCTTTCCAAGAATTGTACTCGCTGGGATCTAAGGGCTTTGATGTTTGTGTGACACCGCAGAATATACTGGCTTTTCTTTCCACTTTATCTTCAGGGGTTTTAAGGGATGGCAGGATTGGTCACTCTGGTTCAGCTTGAAGTAAAAAGGGTGGACCTTGTCTCCATCTGTTAGGTGTAACAAGCTCTAGTCTCTCAATCTTTTCATTATATGCAACTGCCTTCACAGAATCCTTCGCCAACCACCGCTCTATGCTTCTTAAATTGGGCATAACAGAATCCTTAGAGGTACAGAGTTGTGGCATATTAGCTTTCCTTAAAAGGGGAGTTGCGTAGCGATTCACTCCATCTCTACTCACCCTGGTTGTTCTGGTTTGCAACAGATCTATTGCCACTTGATCCTGCTTTGATCGCGTGACTAATTTCTCATTTCTGTGTGAAATAGTTTCACCTTGCCATAGTCTCTCTACATCCCGGGATAGTTATTCCATTTGAGGAGTGATAGAGATATGTAAACATTGTTGAGGCTGTAGCTGTTGCTGCAAAAAGCGTGTTGGGCCTTGTAATGTCCAGCCTAGTCTAGTTCTGTTAGCTGCTGGACCTCCAGGGGGCCCTAGGCGTACAGGCTCAACAGGTGTTATAAGATGAGGATGGTCTGCTCCTATCAAAAGGAGGGGTTGTACTTTATCAATGGGCTGTAAAGGAATGTCCTTTGGGTGTTGGTATCTCTGCTGGAGTATTGCAATGGGATAAGAGTGCTCAGCCAAACCTAAGTAAAGGCATTCTGGATCCAGTAAATCTGTTAGGGCTGCGATATAGAGCATACTCTAAAGGAAACTGCTGCCCCATTGAGTTTCTTGATATCTTGTCGAATAGTTCCTAATGTTAAATCTTCCTTCTGTCCTTGTAGCCCTAGTTTCTTAGCTGCAGCTGGAAGTAACATAGTCCTTTCGGACCCGTCATCGAGTACTGCATAAGTGTTCAGGGCTCGGTTGTTGTGTTGTAATACAAAGGGGATCACTTTCAGCAGAACATGCTTGGAACCTTCTGACCTGTCTAGATACAGGGTTTTGTTCGTGGAACTCACTAGACGAGTACTTTCTCTTTGAGGTCGGCTATTAACCTCATTAAGGATTTGAAGATTTACATTTACATACATTTGGCAGACGCCCTTATCCAGAGCGACTTACAACTGAGCAGGGGAGGGTCTTAGGGCTTTGCTCAAGGGCCCAGCAGTGGCAGCTTGGTGGTGGTGGGATTTGAACCTGTGATCTTCTGATCCAAAGCCCAATGCCTTAACCACTGAGCTACCACCTAGATGTTTTCCACTGCACAGTCGACAGGGCTTCTTAAGGGTACAATCTTTAGCTAAGTGTGATCGTCCACATTTCCAACAACGCTTGTTGTCTTTGATCCACATAATCATCTGATTTGTACTGAATGCCTGGAAAGTGGTACACCGGCTTAAATAATGTTCGGTACTATAGCAGTATGGGCACAGAGGTCCCCGTGCTGGCTCGAACTGATGTGAGGGCTTCAGCACTCGAGTTACTGCTTCTGGGGGTCGGTCAGCTCCATGCAAGACAGAAGCGAGTTTATGCTTTGCCACTGGGCCTGGTTTGGGCCGTACCATCTTACATCTCTGATCCTTCCTCTGATTTGAGTTCTCAGAGTCTTGACACCGGGATTCAAGCTTGAGCCACTCTGCCAGATCTGGTAGAGTGTAAGATTTCTGATGAGGCAGGTGACGTTTGAATGAAGAACGCAAATCCGGAGGTAACTTGGTGAGTAAGCGTGCTGCATGTGAGGCGCATCGTAGTTTGCCATCTCCCTCAAAGCCTAATGAGTTCAGGAGACCCACGAGAGTTTGAATTTGGAGGGCGAACAGATTAAAACTGGCTATATCTCCAGGCTCTACATTTGGGGCATCCATGACTTCTGCTATCTTAGTTAGGGCTAACTGAAAAGGTAGTCCATATCTGTCATTTAGCATAGTTATAGTGTCTGTGTATGGCCGAGAGGAATTCAGGAATGAGTCTGCTATTAGGCGAGCCTCTGTAAACTTGAGGTGTCCTAGGTGAATCTGATACTTGAACAGTTCAGTTGCATCGGTAGGGAGGATGTTATCAAGGGCTAACTTTAGATGAGTGAACTCTCTAGGGTCTGGACTGGTGAAATTTGGAATTGTTGGATGCGGGTCCTTATAGGACGTGTCCGGAGATACAACACTCTGAAGCCGCCCCATTGGAGGAGGATATTGTAAATTAGGTAGGTAGGCATATTTATCTACTTCTGACTTTAAGGGACTCTTACTCTTACTCTTACTTACTCTTACTTGGGGTCTGCGGGGGCTAGGTTGTGGAGTATAAGGCTCTGGCTCTGGCACCACTGCCTCAGGTGGTTTATAGATAGTTCTGGGCAATGGGACTGGAGTCTCTATGACCTGTTTTGGTCAGGGAGCTCGCAGAGCTGTCTGCAGATTTACTGTTAAATTCTGCATATCCTTATAAAGGACTTTAAATTAAAAAGTTCCTCCAGAATGGCTGCCTTATCTTGACGGAGTTGTCTAATCTCCTTGTACATGTCATGAATCTGACTTATGCCTAATGGGTGTGAGGGCAGCCTCGTCCTCTTGTAAAGAAGACTCCTCCTCTTCATCACTTTTGAAAGGCTGTGTGGTGAGCCACGGTCTATCTGGTTGTATGTTAACATTCGAATGCGGAGCGCTAGTAGCTCCCATAGTTGCGTCGATGACATCAGTATGTGAACTTAAAGGAAGAGAAATACTGTAATCGAGGGGTAACATACTAGATTCATCTCTCATTGTGTTTTGCTGTGTTTCCTCTTCTTGCTCACATGAACGCTGTGTATAGTATTTCACCTCATAGCCTTTTAGCTTATAAAAGGATCAGTTAATGATAAAAATATACATCAATAAAAGCTAGCTTGCTATTGGGTATTATTGCTCTGTGGGTCTCTGCATGCACATATAAACAGATAAATAGATTAGTGTTCCCTGTTCCCAGGTTTCTTTGACAGTGGCTTTCAGCTCATTTGCATTTTTTGGTCTCTTGTTTCTAATTTTACTCTTGACAATACCCCATAGATTCTCTATTCAATTAAATTCATTTTTATTTGTATAGCACATTTAACAATGAGCATTGTCTCAAAGCAGATTTACACAGATAAAAATTGAATAAGATGTTCTTTATAAGTGCAAGTTTGTCCCTGATGAGCGATCTGGTGGCATTCTCCATTGGGTTCAGGTCTGGGGAGTTTGCTGGCCAGTCAGGCACACCAACACCATGGTCATTTAACCAACTTTTGGTGCTTTTGGCAATTTGGGCAGATGCCAAATCCTGCTGGAAAATGAAATAAGCATCTCCATAAAGCTGGTCAGCAGAGGGAAGCATGAAGTGCTCTAAAACTTCCTGGTAGACAGATGTGCTGACCTTGGACTTGATAAAACACAGTGGACCAACACCAGCAGATGACATAACTCCCCAAACCACCACTGACTTTGCAAACTTTACACTGGACCTCAAGCAACTTGGATTTTGTGCCTCTTCTCTCTTCTTCCAGACTCTGGGACCTTGAGTCCAAATGAAATGAAAAATTTTCTTTAATCTGAAAAGACGACATTGGCCCACTGAGCAACAGTCCAGTCCTTTTTGTCCTTTGCCCAGGTAAGACACCAATGACATTGTCTCTGGTCCAGGAGTGGCTTGACACAAGGAATGTGTCAGTTGTAGCCCATGAATACGTCTGTGCACCATGGCTCTTGAAGCAGTGACTTCAGCTGCAGTCCACTCTTTGTGAATCTCCCCAAATTGTTGAATGGGCTTCATTTGACTTTTTTCTACCACATTTATTCCTTCCATACAACTTTCCATTAATGTGCTTTACTACAGCACTATGTGAACAGCAGCTTCTTTAGCAATGACCTTTTGTATCTTACCCTCCATGGGCAGGGTGTCAATTATCGTCTTCTGGACAAGTGTCTAGTCATCAATCTTCCCCCATGATTGTGTAGCCTGAACCAGACTCAGACACCAGGAAGCTTTGCAGGTGTTTGGATATAATTAGCTGAGTAGAATGTGACACCACAAGTGAAATATATCAGTCTGTGTGTGATGAATCTATATAATATACAAGTTTCACTTTTTGTATTGAACTACTAAAATAAATCATGATCAGTAAATATGAAGCAATATTTTACAAAAATCTACATTTTCATATGTTTAAAAACTGAAATCATGGCACATTTGTTAACCTTAATCACTATGGAAGTAGGTTTTTTTTGTTGGGTGCACTGTTAAATTGGTATATCTGTAGACTCTTGGTTTGAGTACTGGGTTTTTCCTTTGAATGCAACATTTATTGCAAAAGATAAATAGACTGTTAATGAAAAGCATAGCAGCATGTTATTTGAAGGTGAGAAGGCAGAAGGCCGAAAAAATATTGGCTATAGCCACTACATCATTTTGAATGTTCTGAAAAAGAAAGAAACCACTAATGTACTAACAACCAGACATCAACTAGGTAAAAAAATTGACAGTGTTTTGTGACAGAAACATTGTAGAAGCTGTGAAGAAATCCCCAAAACAATAGTCAGTGACATCAACAACCTCCACAAGGCAGGGGTGAAGGTATCACAATCAAAAATTTCAAGAGCAGAAAATAATGGCCATTCTATTAAGATGCAAACCACTCATTAACAATAGAATAGAAAGTCAGACTGGTATTAAAATCAAGAGATGACCCACAAAGGTTCTGAGATGGCCCAAGAGATGGAAAAGCCAAACGTTGAAGAATGTATACATCATAATTCATGACTTATCTTTAAAGCACTGTAGCATCAGAATTAATTAACAGAAATATTGTCTGCTAATTTACAGAGAAATGCATCAAATTCAATCATGAGGCTGATCCAAACTGCACTGCCAACCAAACAACATAATTTATCAAAATTTTCAGACTGGACAAGAAAAACACCAGAACTTAATCTTATACTTCAGCAAACTGTTTGCAGGCTTTCTTGTAAACCAGCTTCAGAAGAGTTTCCTTCTGTGAAGATGACAAGGCAGAATGACTTGTTGCAGTGTGCCGTGTATGGTCTGAGCACTGACAAGCCGCTTCCGCTTCTGCAACCTCTAAAGCAATATTGGCAGAACAATAAACTTGGTTTATGGAACATAGGTGAAACTCATACATTAGTCACGGCGGTTTGTACAGTGCATCTAACGTAAAGCATGTGCCAAATCAAATATGCGGATCGCGAAAGATAATTTTATACTGGATCGGTTGAGGCCCGGGTTACCAATGACTGCTACAGGTATCGTTAGCCAACAGGGTACCAGAAAGGGCTACTGTTGGTCGAAGGAGGAGAAGGAGAGGATGAAAGAGAAATGGTGTAGGTGTGATTCTGAAGGAAGAGTTTAGTAAGAGTGTAGTGGAGGTGAAGAGAGTTTCTGATAGAGTGATGAACGTGAAGAAAGAAGTTGAAGGGGTGATGATTAATGTTATCAGTGCCTATGATCCACAAATGGGTTGTGAGATAGAGGTGAAGGAGAAATTCTGGAGTAAGTTAGTAGAAGGGGTACCTAGGAATAAAAGATTGCTGATTGGGGCAGATTTAAATGGGCATGTAGGTGATGGGAACAAGGGTGATGAGGAGGTGATGGGTAGGTATGGCTTTAAGAATAGGAATGTGGAAGGGCAGATGATGGTAGATTTTGCTAAAAGGATGGAAATGGCAGCTGAGCAAGGTGCCCACAGGTGGAGAATTAAGAAATAGGGGAATGAAAGTCCGTAGGAGTAAGACAGAGTACATGTGTGTGAATGAGAGGGAGGGCAGTGGAGTGGTGCGGTTGCAGGGAGAAGAGGTGGAGAAGGTTCAGTTACCTGGGGTCAACAGTGCAAAGTAATGGAGAGTGTGTTAGAGAAGTGAAGAAAAGAGTGCAGGCAGGGTGGAGTGGGTGGAGAAGAGTAGGAGGAGTGATTTGTGATCGAAGGGTATCTGCAAGAGTGAAAAGGAAAGTTTTAGGACTGTGGTGAGATCTGTGATGTTGTATGGTTTAGAGACAGTGGCATTGAGTAAAAGAAAGAATGTGGAGCTGGAGGTAGCAGAGCTAAAGATGTTGAGGTTTTCGTTGGGAGTGATGAGGATGGATAGGATTAAAAATGAGTTTATTAGAGGGACAGTGCATGTAGGACGTTTTGGAGCCAAGGTGAGGGATATTGAGATGGTTTGGACATGTGCAGAGGAGGGACATGGGGTATATTGGTGGGAGAATGCTGAGGATGGAGCCACCAGGAAGGAGGAAAAGAGGAAGGCCAACTAGGCGGTTTATGGATGTGGTGAGGAAAGACATGCAGGTAGTTGGGTTGAAAGAGGCAGATGTGAAGGACAGAGGGGTATGAAAACGGATGATCCGCTGTGGCGACCCACTAATAGGATAAGCCGAAAGAAGAAGAAGAAGATGTCTGTGTGTGTTTATATATATATATATATATATATATATATATATATATATATATATATATATATATATATATATATATATATAATTAAACACCTTTTTAAAACCTTTGTGCCAACAAGTAACCACATCTAACATTACACACAATGTAACAAAACTGTAACATTGCAACATTAGAGACTATTTTCACATTTTCAAAGTAACATTGATAAATCATTGCATGGAACGATCCTTCTCCTGATCTGGAACTTAAAACACTGCATATGAGTGATTGTCCCAAACTGGAGTCCAAAATTTAGAGTCCGAAAGTTTGGAATAAAGTACTCCCAAACACCAATTGGAATAAAGAGTCCGAGAAGGATATATTCGTGGTGCGCTCAGGGGAGCAAAAAAAAAGTGAATTAGGGGAACTGATGGACCACTGCCTAGGAATAAACGATTGGTGATGGGGCAGACTTCAATGGCCATGTTAATGAAGGGAACAGAGGTGATTCGGAGGTGATGGGTAGGTATAGCTTTAAGGAGAGGTACATGAAAGAGCAGATGGTGGTATTAGGAGGAAATAGAATGTGAGAGCAGCAATTAAGAGGATAAACAGTGGAAATTCGGTTGGCCCAGATGACATACCAGTAGAAGCATGGTGATGTTTAGGTGAGGTGGCAGTGGAATTTTTAACAAGATTGTTAACAAGATTCTGGAAGGTGAGAGGATGTCTGAGGAATGGAAAAGAAGTGTGCTGTAATGATTTTTAAGAATAAGGGAGAAGTGCAGACCTGCAGTAACTACAGGGGAATAAAGTTTATCAGTCACACTATTTACATTTACATTTGCGGCATTTAGCAGATGCTCTTGTTCAGAGCGACGTACAAAAGTGCTTTGAGTCTCTACACTCAAAAAAATTAAATGTGGCTGCTGTTGGTCCAAAGAATATAGCTATTAATATAAAACCATTTGGGAAATCGGACCATGCCACCATCTTCCTCATGCCTGTTTACAAACAAAGGCTGAAACAGGAAGCTCCGGTTCAGAGGGAGGTCGCGCGCTGGACTGACCAATCGGTAGCCGCTCTGCAGGACGCTTTGGATGACGCAGACTGGGACATGTTCTGGCGCAGCTCTGATGACGTCAACATGTTTACGGAAGCGGTTGTGGGATTTATCGGGAAACTAGCGGATGATATGGTGCAAAAAACCACCATCAGAACGTTTCCCAAAACCATCCGCGGCGCTCTGAGATCCCACTCAGCTGCCTACAACACGGGGCTCGCCACCGGAGACATGGATGAATACAAGGCTGGGTCTTACAGTGTTCGCAGAGCAGTGAAGGATGCAAAGCGGCGCTACGGGAGGAAACTAGAGTCACAGTTCCAACAAGGTGGCTCTAGGAGCCTGTGGCAGGGACTAAGAACTATAACAGACTATAGAACACCATCTTTCAGAATGGTAAATGTGGACGCTTCTCTGGAAGACGAGCTAAACAACTTTTAAGCTCGTTTCGAGGCTGCAGCTAACCACCCTAGCGGCACAAACAGCGTGTATGCCGAGAGAGCCGGACAGGTAAATACATTTACCATCTTGAGAGATGATGTGAGGAGGGCATTCAAGAGAGTGAATACCAGGAAGGCAGCAGGACCAGATGGCATCACAGGTTGGGTTCTAAAAGCCTGCGCTGACCAGCTAGCACCGGTGTTTACTGAGATATTCAACCTATTACTGGAACAATCTGTTGTCCCCTCATGTTTCAAACAGTCCACCATTGTTCCTGTCCCGAAGAAACCCCAGCCCGCCTGCATTAACGACTATCGCCAAGTAGCTCTAACCTCAGTAGTGATAAAGTGCTTTGAAAGACTGGTCAGGGACTTTTTCACTGCATCACTACCAGACACACTGGACCCACTACAGTTTGCGTACCGTCAGAACCGTTCTACTGAGGATGCCATTGCACATCTCCTCCACAGTACAATCAGCCACCTGGACCAAAGAAACAGGAATTATACAAAGATGC